>NC_046660.1:126561205-126570908 GCF_010883055.1 Belonocnema kinseyi | reverse complement strand
AATGGCAGCGTGCCCAGAGGTAGACCGCGGAAAGAATGGTTAGAATGTGTGAATGAGACCCTACTTAGAAGAGACATAAGAAGTCACAGAAACACGAGAGCACTTTTCACTGAAACGACAGTCATGCAGGTAAATATATCCCAACCGAACTGTACTTGTCAGTCAAAGTTGAAAAACATTTGGAAGCAGGCAAAAGAACAAAAGCATTGAGTCGTTTTGGAGATTGTAAGATAACGGGTTTTAAAGAATGTGTAAATAAAGTCGGTGTTTTAGCTTGTAAGTATTTATGTGTGATTGAGCGTTTCTAAATTATTAGAAGCAACATATTATATCCCATTATAGTGCAGCCGGGCCTTTTTTATTGTTGTGAGGGTGAATTGCGTTTTTTAAATAGTATATTTTGCAACAAGTGCGAAAAGTAGACAGTTCCACACGAGTGTGAAGTTAACTCTAAGAGCCAGAGACGAGTCCAAGGGGAGTTGTAGGTGAGTCATAGGCGAATGGGAGGCGAGCTGTAAACGCGCCGAAGACGAGCCGGAAATGACCCGAAGATGAGCCGATGCACACTAGGTACAGTCTTAAGGCTAAAATGTGAACGATTTTTAATTATTTCTATCTCCCCTAGGTAGCGCCCGTGTTGATGCTTATGTGGTAGAACGTGAAGATCAGGAATATAGGAACATGTCGGACATGTAAATAACGAGTGAGTGGTTATATTAATCACTTCCCCAAATTATTTGCATTTTCTGTTTGAAACAAATTTACATTATTTTTATTTTTAAATTGAAAAAGAGACCGATCTGTTCGAGTCGAACTCAAGTGTTGGGCTTAATATCTCTGTTTAAATATTTTTTTATTTAGAATTATGGGAAGACTAATTTGCAAAAGCAGACCATTTCATGTAATATCAAAAAACTCAATGCATTTTTGATCATGCGCTATTTTATGTTTTTCTATATTGTATAAAATGGTTTGTTTATGTAAATTATTCTTCCTGTAAATCTAAATTAGAAAATGTATTATAATTTGCATGGAATGGGTGGATGAGTGGGGAGGAGGGGTTGCCGGAATAGAGCTGTAGTTTGTTCTATCTTCACTAGATGGCGCTACTTCGTTACTTTACTAAGTTCATATTCTTTAACATGGGACTGTACGCAGTGTGAGCCGATGGCAAGTACTGTAAACTTCACATAAGTTTCAACTGCCTTCTTGTAGCTCCTGTAGCACACGGTACTTTTTCTAACAAATGCCGGAAATTTTTGATTTGAGAAACAATACAAACCAATTTTTTGAAAAACTTATGAAAATTCTTGGAAATTTATGGTAAAATTACAAAAATTACCTAAAAATTGTGGACATTTTGGTAAATTTCGAAATTACCGAAAATTGTTAGACATTTTGTGTATCCGAAGCTTTTTGGAAGAAATTCAAAAGTTTCTGAAAATGTATGGATAATTTGCTGAATTTCCTAAAATATATGAAAAATTAGCTAAATTTCCAAAAATTTCATACGTTTATGATGAATGGGCAAATTACCGATAATTTCAGATATCTAAAAGTTTGCAAAATTTTCGGCAATTTTTGCTAATTTATCGATAATTTGTCAGTCATTTATGGTAACTTATGACTTCGAATATGTACAATAACTATTCACTACTCAAAATCAGTCTCTCAAGCGTCAAATCATATATAAAGTGAAGTTATGATTCGGACAGTTCTGGAAAGTAATTCCGACTCGAAATGCGCGAGCGCAATAGCAAGAAAAAATAATCTTACTCAAAGGGCGCAAGCGCAACAGCTAGAAACAGTCTTTTTCTAACTGCTTTCTACCACGGTTTCAGAATTGGTCCCTTCTCGCACGCAACACATGCCTCGAAAATCGAACTTTTCGTGCGTGTGTTAGAAAAGGATAATTTTGCTACTGTTTCCAGAACAATGATGAAGGATAAGTGGCATACCCAACCAGACGACAGGCGACACGGTTTACGGCTAGCTGACTACTGGTACTGAAAAACCAGTGAAACACACTAATTGAAACAGCGCAGGAATTCCACTACGTGAACCAGTGAATTCTCACTGATATTCAGTGACACAGTTCTAGATATTTCAACCACCGATATTTTACTGGATATCAGTGAGATTTCACAAGATCATTTTGAGAAAGTGAGATTAGAAAAACTCATACAAATATTTTCAATCATTTTTGGGCTTTTAAAAAAGTTATATTATTTTCCATTCGGAAGGAATTAACAACGCCAACACTTACTAAATTGTTCGATATATTTAGAATGTAGCAATATACTTTCCCAAATATTATGCACCTATTATAAATTTTATACATGAGTCATACAATTAGTCATTTATTTAACATTCTAAGCTTTTTCACATTAGAATAAAGCACGCGCCTCGAGGGGTATCAGCACAGAGACTTTTCCCTGTGGTGAAACAAGTCCTGAAATTGAGGAATTTGAACATCCTCATGGATCTTCGCGCCTGTATGACGTCAATCGGCAATGAATTTGCTATTTTAAATAGGAATTTCCGCAAAGCACTATATTGAAGTATTTTTCTTCTCATTGCACTTTTCTATTGAGAATGGAAATTTTTGTATCCTATTTTGCAACTGATGATATTTAAACTGCTAAGTATTCTAACTAAGGTTTTTTTCCCTTGAAAATTACTTTTTTCTAAATTAAATTTGTAATCGAAAATAATCATCTTTTCAACTCTAACTGGCATTCATTAATTTTTTAGTATATTAATAATTGACATGGAAACATTATTTTTGCAGTGCTGTGGCAATTAATAATATTTTTTGACTATAATCTAGATTTCCATCGAACTATGGTAAAAAACATATTATAATACAAAATTCCACAACAAAATAGTTTCTCCGTGTGTGTTTTCATCTTAATTTTAAACTTTTTCGCTGCCGCAAATAACACTTTTCTTGGGAACGCCTACATACAAAAGAAATATGATGAAAAGAAGGATTGTGTTAAATCGTAGTAGATATTCGTTTGAGAGTAATCGAACTTTTATATAGCCATGCGCATCGCGGAAACTTCTTTAAAAACGCAACTAATGAATGTGAAATAAACTAGAAACGAACGACAAATCGTTATCTATCACAAACTAATTTTTATCCGGAGAGACTAATTACGGTTCAGAGCTTACAAAAGACAAAAGGGAATTGCTTAAAGGGGTGATCTTGTCGCCGTTGGCCTCCTGTTGCGATGCATGCGTGCTGCACGCATATCTCCACATTAGGTGCGCTAGCATACGTAAACGATCTCCGGTGTGGCCAGGGACGCTGATAAGGAATTTGCGACAATTATCAAATCCTCACGTGGACTTTCATTAATGGGAATTAATACTTTATTATTTTGTTCCAGTTATTACTTTCCCTCCCGTAATTTACATTTTCCTCTTTTTTTCGTAGAATGAGTAATCAGATTAAATTTTTTTCCCTGCACAGTAATACAAGATGATGAATTTTGAATGAAGATGCATTTAATTTTTGCATTAAATTAAGTACGTCAATTAATTTCAACCAGAAATGGAACTTAAGTGCAGTGTATCGTATGTGATATACGAGTAATATGATAATAAACTGACAGGTATGTTGAGTTTTTGATGATTTTCATTCGCGTGCTCTGAAATAAAAGTTGTGCTATAACGGATTTTAAGTATAAATAGAATAATGGTACGTATATGATAAAAAAAGTTATGAAAAAGGATTGAAGATTGACGTTCTGTACCTGGTAGCTTGAAATTTGAAGTTCCTTGAAGTTCCTTGTTTAGTGTCATCAAGTTCTTTTTCCCTTCTACTAATCTCATCGACTTGGGGGATAAAACAACTTGATTTATTAGCCATAAATGAATAATTTATTTGATGCTCACATTTGAAAAAAAATTATTTCTTAAAATTATTCAATTTTTGATTTTATATTAATTTCATGTTCCTAATATCTAAACGATAGCGCATAAATCTTATGAATTTCAACAATCAGCTGACATAAATTAACCTATAAGTTTCATTTCAGACGCACCGCGTTGACGGGAAGCCAACAATCTTTCTGTCTTAAATAAACCTATAAAGGACATTTTACGTACATAAAGCAGCTGACTTTCAACCAACAGTGTTACTTAAAGTCATGTTATGACCATCAGTTGGCTTTCAACTACCGAATGATCCTTGTGGTTACATCTGAAAGTCAACTGTATTACTGTGTGTAGAGGAAGGTTTAGAAAATGTATCATTTTTACATTATTTTACATAATTCACGTAATTCGACACCAGAAACTTAAAAATTGATTAAAATTTGTTTTTTAAATAGGAACAGTCAAGTAGACAGAGAAAATTGATTCATTAGGTTTCATACGGCTGTTTATTGTAATCCGTGGACATAAGGACGTGGTCTAAAGTCGTTAAATCGACTTAAACATAAAATGAAATTTACTAGCATGTAGGATTTACAAGAGATCACAATATAATATCTTTTACACAATTAGATTTAAAGGAAAGTATGTTAAAAACCTAAAACTTCAGCAAAATAAAAATTAAATTCAGCCGAAGAATAATATAAAAAAGCATTTTTTTTATTCTTCTCAACTTCTTCATACTATTGAAGCATCCTCTACATGAAAAAATGTTTATTTTATTGATTTCAGGACTAGCGTTTGAAGGCAAGACTTGTGTGAAGAACGGAATACAAATATACAGTCTAAATTCGGCGCTGCGGAGACTGATGACTTGTGCTCGCAACTTGGAAGATTTAAAGTTCCGTTTGATGAATTCTCTCTCCTGTTTGAAAACTTCCCTGTAAGTTTAAAAAAAAGTTTATTGTTAGTATTTCTATTATATAAAAAAAAGTTCCAAAATGTTTCACTTGGTATTGCTGATGGACTAGATGTTCACTAGTACCACTGACATAAAATGGAGTTTCATGTATTAAGCCGCTAGGCGTGATAAAGCGCGGCTGGTGGTTCCCAAGGGACTAACCTAGAATCTAAATTAATTGATCATGTGATTTATTTGAGGTAATTCGTATTTTTTCCGTGTTCTACTATTCTAAAGGTTCTGATTGATTATAAAATCATAAATTAATTGAAAAATGGATGCAATATCTCTAGTTTAGGAACTACTTGAGGATTAGGGTTTTTACCTTGGATATAATTGAAGATTTCGGATGTGAGGAAGTCTTTTTCAATGCTAACCTTTTTTCTTTATAAAGATGATTTATGAAATGAATTATGTTCTTTTTTATTGTAATTACCACTGTATACTTAAAAGTACGAACACTGATATAAACATTCAATTCAAATGTCTGACTCTGATTCATTTCTCATTATACTAATTTATGATTGTTCAATACAGAAATGAGAAGCACAGAGTTAAAAATTAACCAGAATTAAGCATTCGGTTTGAATAAGTGTTTCTGCTTTTACATAAATAATAATATTCATGATTAACAATAAAAATATTGTCGAGCTTATACATTATTTTTATAAAGAAGGCTAAATTTTAAGGTTAAGTGCAGAAAAAAGATTTACTTCACTTGAACATAATCTGTAATTAATATCAAAAAAATATATTTAATGCAAACAAGATCATTACTTATTTTAAACAAGAAATTTCTTTAAACATATATTTGAACCAAACAAATAAGGACAAACAGAAAATTTATTTGAATCAAACAAACATTTGTTTCACCCCATATTAAAGAAATAATTTGTTTGATTCAAACAAACATTCGTCTCAGTGTATTACAATGCACTGCTCAGGAGTTCCCACACTACATTATTTTAAATTATTACTCGTATTAATATATGAATGATAACTCAGCAAGAAAATTCATATACGACTTGAAAATTTATAATTTGGATTTGGATTCAGATCGTAGAATTAGTAGTTTTTCCATGTTATCAATCTGTTGATAACAATGAAAGTTTCACCATTAAAACAGTTTCAATTCTGATGATACACAATAAAAATTCCTACAATTTGCAAGATGTATAGAGTTGAAAACTTAAGTTTAAATCTTTAAAATTATCCAGCATTTTTATTTATGTATTTTTAATATTGCAGGGTGTTTAATTTGGAGTATTTCAAATCAAATTATGCAAAAAACATTCGAAACTATATGATAAATTGCACACATTAAAAATTAGAGTATCTTTAATTGAAAATCTTGAATAAAGACTTATTCTAAGAAGAGATATTCAAAATTTTGTCAAATTATGTGTGTTATTCATATCCAATGTTTTTATGTACTCCTAATTAATATAAAAACCGGCTAATCAATTAAATGTTACAATAAAAAATTTTCCTGAAACGGGCCCCAGATTTTTTTTGTACGGCCCTGACGCACTTGCACGTCAAGTTTATAGTCGAGATATTTTCCCGATATCCCAACTGTTAGGTTAGCCTTGAGGCGTACGTCGTAGGCGATAGAACGCGTTAAACTTCGGTTAGGTGGTTTCGAAACCCGTCGGCAGCTTTTTCGATTTTTAAAAGCGTTAATATTGTTAAAAGCATGCGAGTGTATCTTATGTAATATATTATAATTTAACGTACAAGTTTAAGCTAAATTGTGTATGTGTTTGTGTACGAAATTATATTTTGATTGGTTTGGTAAAGTTTCCCGAATTATTTTTCTCCGTGCAATTACCAAACGAATACCCTACCGATAGAAATCTCAGAGTATTCTCAGGCGAAATAGCCTGGCTGCTTTGAGACTATTTGTAGGTTCGATTTTAATGATTTAGTCTCAGAGAAAGTCACAGAGATTTCTGTCCTTTCTAAGGTCCTTTTATTGTTCCTTTAAGAGTGATGCGATGGTAATATAATGTTCCTTTTGTATTCGTCATGTACCGGACGGGCAGAGTTATTTACAATATTTGGCCGTTGCTAACACGACTCTCCCTTTTTAAATTTTTCTTCAAATTATTAACACTTTGTTATTTTTTGAATATATTTTCTAATTAAACTTATTTATTGTTATAACTTATATACTAATATACAATTTTCTAGTTGGATTAAAAAATGCTGTCTTTTTTTGGCGTATCTCATTCCATTTACGATAAACGTCGTATTAATTCCAATTTTATACATTTAAAAACAAAAGTTAGATATCTGAAATCATCGAAACCCGTAGATTCCGAATTATTATGTTTTAGGCTGTTAACTATGAAATTTAAAAAATCTATTTCTAAATTTTAATTCGAAAGCTTAACAAAGAACCCTTGAGTGTCGGCCACTCTATTGGTTTAGCCTCTCTAATTGTTATTTATGATCAAATTATTATTTCAATTTCAGCCTCTCCGCTTGTTATTTTTGATCTATTTTTATATAAATTTTGGAAAGAACATTTTAAAGCCTTCAGCAAAGCATTTAAAGGAGCTACCTGGACCTTTAAATATATCTACCTGAGCGCCTGCGGAGAATTTCTCTTGAGAATCTTTAGTATATACTCTGAGATTTCTATCGGTAGGGTATATAAAAAGAAAATATATTTTTGGTTTCATTTTTAATAAAACATGTATGCGCAGTAGTTATTCCAAGAAGGAATAATATTATAACAATAAATTCCATTTTTTGGTTAACATAATCTTAATAACCTAAATATTTACAGAAAGCTATTGAGCATGCGCCGATTCAACAGTCTCGATACTTTGGTATTGATACTTTTTCGACCGATTTTTGAACTCGGATCGGATCGACAGTATTTAAAGTATCGAGTATCAAGGATCGATATTTTTTCTCAGGATCGCCCATCACTATTTGTGGGTTTAAAATGCGAATGATACTGGATGGTAAATCCATTGGGACTATGCTGACATTCAGAAAGTAATCGCAAGTAATTATATTTCATGTTCGGAGGAAAAATGTAACACGTATGCTTATGGCAATCGCCATAGAAGTCCCCACAGGGAGTTGAAACTCCAAAAATTCTCTAGCGACTCGTTTTTTAAATCAGATCGTTCGTTTTGGGCCTAAAGTGGCAGGAATTTATCCGATTATATGTCCCTATACATAACTCTATGCTGGTCATAAGGGTTTTTTTCATGCGGAACAGGGACCGGCTGGGTCTACAAGCAACCGGGAAAATGCCCGGGGGGCTCCAGGCAATCATGCAACGAATCAAGCAGTTACTCTTTGAAAGCCCATTAATAGGTCAAAGCATAGACAAATTTCCGCTGCGAAGCGCTACAGGTGTTTGATTTGTGCTTACTTTTTTAGGACTTTGGTTTCCTATAGAATACAATAAATTTGCTTAATCCTTGACGGAGGTTTTTCTCAATAAAAGAAAAAAATGGATACTCTTAATATTTTTCAAGCTTATGTTTCTTTCTGGCCGAAAATCTGATTTTCAGAAAATCAGAGTGACTTTTGAACTTGCTGTAGTGTTATATTCAAAATTTAAAAGAAAGTTTCTCATATAAAAAACTTTACCAATTTTCTTACATTTATACCCCGCTATTGATTTATTATGAAATGAGGTCAGTTAAACCAACCCCCACTATTAATTTTTGGGTTTTCTATAGCCAACTTAATTGCGCCCCAAACTCGCTCATATGCGCCACCGATAACATTTTTTCAAATTCATCACGCCTATCTTCCATAACTTCAAATGCGCCACCACTATAAAATTTTGCGCTAGTTAATTGATAAAGAAATTATATGTTAGAGTGAGGAGGACAGTGTAACGCAGGTGTTAAATCCTCAATAGTGATGTGCAGTATAAAGCTGAGGACATTGATTCATTTGTCTTCAAATGCGCTTATATGCGCCATAAATTGCTAATAGAAGTAACAGCATATTACAAAGTCATGACCAACAAAATATAAAGTTTGCGATCCGCATTGATGAAGGGAGTTTCCTATGGGGTTTCGAATGCGTTCATATGCGCCACTACTCAAATTAACAAAAAAACATAACCGAAAATGAAATATAAAACTGTATAATGATCTGTTCGGATATGATTTCAAATGCTCTCATAGTCGCCACTTACGAAATTGACAAAATACTATAATCAACCCCCTCACTACCACTTGTTACGATCCAATATCCGATTATATCTCTAAATAACTAAAATTGCAGTATAAAAACTTATAATTATCTCTTCGTATAGGATTTCAAATGCCCTCATATGCGCCACTTTCTGAATTGAAAAAAACCACATTCAACCCCCTTCTTACCACTTGTTACGATCCACTATTCAATGATATCTCCAAATAACTGAAATTGCAGTATAAAAATTTATAATATTCTCTTTGTATAGGATCTCTAATGCGCTCATATGCGTAGCTTTCGAAATTGAAAAAAACCACAATGTACCGCATAGTAGTGGTACATAAGAACGCATTTGAAATCCTATACGAAGAGACAATTATAAGTTTTTATACTGCAATTTGAGTTATTTGAAGATATCATCGACTAGAGGATCGGTAGCAAATGTTAATTGGGGGGTTGATTACGGTTTTTTTTGTAAGTGGCGTATTTGAACGCATTGGAAACCCCATAAGAAACTCCCTTTATCAATGCGGAATGCAAACTTTTTATTACGCTGGTCAACACTTTGTAAAATTTGGTTACCTCCATATCTTCGGCAATTTTTTAAATTAAAAAAAAAAAATTATGACGCAAATGAGCGCAATTAAAGACGAATAAATCCATATCCGCAACTTTATATTACAC
>NC_046660.1:126556689-126561105 GCF_010883055.1 Belonocnema kinseyi | reverse complement strand
CCCCCCCCCCCAATTTTGATCGCTGGTAACTTGATTATGAATTTGGCGCAAAACTTTTTCTTTATGGCGCATATGAGCGCATTTGAAACCCATAGAAAACTCCGTACATAAATGCGGATTGCAAACTTTTTATTTGGTTGGTCATCACTTCCAAAAAGTTTGTTATATCTATATCTTTGGCTATTTTCAAGATTTTCGAAAATTTCTGTTAGCGCATATGAGCGTATTTGAAACCGCATAGGAAACTCCCTTTATCAATGCCGATTGCAAGCTTTTAATTTTGTTGGTCATCACTTCGTAAAATTTTGTTACCTCCATATCTTCGGCAATTTTTAAAATTTAAAAAAAAAATATGGCGAATACAAGCGCATTTAAAGACGAATGAATTCATATCCGCAACTTTATATTGCACATCACTGTTAAAGGTTTAACACCTGCGTTACACTGCCCCCCCCCCCTCCAAAATATGATATCTTTGTTAAGTAGCTAGCGCAACATTTTTAAGTGGTGGCGCATTTGATCGCATTTGAAGTCATAAAAGATAGGTACGATGAATTAAAAAAAAATTAATTAGTTTAGCAAAATGATGCCAGCCCCCCCCCCTCCATTTTGATCGCTGATAACTTGATTATGAATTTAGCGCAAAGTTTTTTCTTTATGGCGCATATGAGCGCATTTGAATACACATTTGAGCGTATTTTGGGCGCAATTCAGTGGACTATAAAAAACTCCAAATTTAATAGTGGGGGGGGGTCTGGTGTAACTGACCTTATGAAATGATATCGAAGGTTAATCAATAGGTTAATCAAATTGTCTCTACCCATACTTGTGCACCGATTTTTTTAAACTAAAGGTCAAAGCATCGACAAAAGTAATTTGGTGATTGTGAATTCTCGTTTGTTAAAGCTCCTTTGGCTTTAACGAACACATTCTCATCACGTATCTCGTGCTTTGCACTCGAGTTTATACCTGAAATTGTATATCATTTCTATAACTATATGTTACTGCAATTCCTAACATACATTAGTATAAAACAGACGTAGTTTCATTGTGTCGTTTAAAAAAATGCGCATTATCTAAAAAAATTCTTATTAAACATTTTATTGAAACTTCTGCCGTTTTTTCATAAACTGAATTGTCTTACTTCCAATGCTATTGTTGCGATTTAAACGTTACACACACGGCCGACACAGCAGCCTTACCGTTTGTTAACTTCTAAATTATATCCCTAACCACAGAAGCCCAGGCTTTTTCAACTGAATTTATCAGCGCATCGCGTTCTACATTGGAGTTGTGCTGCCCTACTGCTTCACCTCCTAATAATTTAGTAAGAGTCTCTGAAAGTTTTTATGAAAAAAGTCATAAGGATGAATTTCGGATTCAGAATGTCTCAAAACGTGAACATTTGACAAAGCTGTGTGTGTGCGGGGGAGGGGTTCGAATTATACACAATTCCAATACATTCTCTCATAACAATGTAAAAAAGAATTAATTTGCCATGAATAATTTTTTGGTAGTTCTGTTTTTTGTTTTAATCGTAAGAAATAGTATAAAAACATGAAAAAATAAAATTTTTGAAACCTCACACGCGAGACAAAAAGGAAATTAAAAGACAAAATTTGTGATGAGAATGTGCCTACGTGGCGGGCAGATGTTTATTTTGACTGTCAATGATGTTTTTCACGATTAAAACAAAAACTGCGCATCCTATGAAAACTTTATTGATAACAAAGTGGATCTTATTCAAATCCACAATTTTTTTACTCATCTTTCTCCGTATTTTTTAATTTAAAAAATTTTAAAATTTTAGATTTTTCAATAAAATTCAAAAAGTTGTTACGGTAGTCTTATAGAGCATTAAAAAAACTACATTTTTCTTTCCCTGACTTTTTTTGATATCGTGCATTAATTGGCTTAAAATGTTTATTTACGTTTGTTTTTTGAAATTTTGTAAATGCTTTAACTTTGGTAAATTTTGGGTTTATCAAAAAAGATCAAAAGGTTAAATTGTTCTGTTTTTCGGATACAGGGGTTCTCAAAACGTGGACATTTGACCAAAACTGGTGGGAGGGTGATCAAATTTTACACAAATCTAATACCTTCTCTGATGAGAATTTAAAAAGTTATTCATATATAAGTAAGATAAATAATATATCTTATAATATTATAAATAGGTATTATTGAATAATAAAAGATCATCACAGATTGTTTAATAGGTCATTCAGCGCGTCTCGAAGACGCAAACAAATATATAAGATATAACGGGTAGCGGAATATGATACCGCGCATTGACTTAAAAGCAATGTAAACACTGTCTCACAGTGGGAAAAAGCACTTTTCTGGGACAAAAACCAGCCGACTCCTCGAATTGCGATTTTTACTTAGCCTCATTAATTGGTATTTCTGCAAAAAATGATGGAATTACTCAATTTAATAAAAATGTAACTTGTAGATCAATCTCCTGCATTTTGTTGATTGTTATTAATTAATAAATTTCTATAAGTATTAACTGCTGCCCTTTCGAAATTTCAATGTATTATATACCTCGATTTTGTTATAGAAATGTTAATAATCCATTTTAATTGTGAGCAAGCAACAAACGACAATAATAGTTAATATTTTAAACAATTATTATAATCAAATTTATTTGGCATTTATATGCATTGAAAAGGCGTATTTTCTTTAGAATCATTTCTTTCTGTGAAAAGAATAGAAGTTTGTATACAAAAGACTGCCGTTAAACAACATTTTATATTTTTCGAAACAATTTTGATAAAAGGTTAAGTTCTATGTCATATAACAATAAGATACAGTTCTATGCCATATTTTTATATGAAAATTTGTTTTCTGGTATAATTTGTTTGTTTTATAAACAAATGCATATTTTAGGAATTTATTGACTGAAAGTAATAATTTTTCTTTCTTAGTACCATTAAGTTCTATTAGCGGTAATAATGAGTGATAACGATTAGTCGTTCGATATTATTTTTTTCATTTTATAAACAAATTTTCATAAACAAATGTATAGTTTGGCCATGTAGTGATCTAAAGTAAACTTTTTTCTTTCTTATCATCTTACAATTATATTAGTTGTGATGTTTAGTGATGGGGATTTGTCATTTAATATTATAACTTATAAATTTTGATACGATTGATAAGAAAAAATATTATTTTCTGTCTATAAATGGACAAACTAAACTAATTCAAAGATGATTGGAAAGACAAAATGTTACTTTCTGTCAATAACTGGTCAAACTATGCATTTTTTCTTCGGCACTAAATATCACTACTTATGTAATTACTTATTTATTAACTATTACTTCTATTATAATTGAAAGGTACTAAGAAAGAAAAGCGATTGCATTCGACCAAGAAATGGCCCTTGTTTCGTAATATTTTTTTCAATATAAAAAATTGAAAGCTGAAATAAAAAATAAGGTTCGACAACTCCCTTAGAAATCTTATCAGCTTTTTTGAACATTTTTCTTGTCCAACTCAGTAAATATTTGTGAACTGTACGTTATTTTGAAACAAAGGAGTCATTTTTTCCTGCTATGCGATGGCGCGCGATAAAACCCGGTAAACATGATACTGAGTTCAAGAATTTTTAAGGCACGCATATTTATTTGTTTTGTGGGGATTAAGGCATACATAAAAAAAGCTTCATATCAGCCAAGACGCCAGTTCCTTTACGAACATAAACCGTGATGATGCTAATTTAGAGGGAAAATTAGTTTTTCAATCAATAATTAAGGCAAATGCGTTCGAGATTTTCTTTCACAGCATGGCAGTTCGTTATTATCCTACATGCAAACTATCATTCCCATTTCTTTCGCCATATTGTCGACGACGCAATGTCTAGTGTCGCTGGCTCTTGGACTATTTGATCCGTTCAGATTTGAGGAGTCGGCCATTTTTAGTCCCAAAAAGTGGCTTTTTCACTCGGTGCGTCTGTTCGCAGAAAGCTGCAATCGAGATTATTATTATTCAAGTACGACTTTACTTCATTATTTAATATTGGATTATTGATGGCTGTTATATTTTGGCCAGCGTGTCGAAGTAACACATCAGTTTCGAACTGATAAACTTATTCGAAGTAGTCTATATTAGATTTCTCGATTGAATCCAACAAATTACTAGATACAAAAAAATATGTTTGTTGTTTTGTAAAATTAGAAGGGCTGTTGCCTCTAGAAGCTTTTAAGCTGGTTCAAGAATCGGAATGACTACGATCGCCAGAACGTTTGTTGACTCTGAACTCGCAGAAAAAAAGGATCTCAATCTGCCCAACAAAGAGACATCATGATACGAGGGTACGTTCAGGAAGGCCCGTAGAAGCAAGTACTCCCGAAATCATCAATAAAATCCACGATATGGTGTTGAAGGATAGAAGATTAAAAGTGCGTGAGTTAGCTG
>NC_046660.1:126552057-126556589 GCF_010883055.1 Belonocnema kinseyi | reverse complement strand
TCCCCCGTCCCAGAAAATTCACACATTCTTTTCTCCATAGAGAGCCAAACTCAATTAAAACCGTCCATTCATCCACACCTTATCATCGCTGTAAGTTCCTGACGTCCTTCTTCTCCTTTCTCACATAAATATTGCACTCTCTTCCTTGGCATAATATACGCATAGTTCCCGTAAAACGTTGACTCTCTTATGCTCTCCTCCCCTGCTACCGACCCTTGTACTGACTCTTGTCTCAATGCCCTATCCATCCAAAAACCCTCCGGAATTACCTCTCCTCCTCTCACCCTATCTTTCGTATGTTTATGTACCTCGCTTACCCTCTCTATTAGGGGTCTGTCTACTCTTATCTTTTCCATCGCTTACCACAACCTTCCCCTATCCACTAAAGGAAAGGCGCCTTCTAGATCCTGCGTCTCTGGCAATAGTCTGTTTCAACAAAATTTTTCCACAGCATATCCGCTAAAACCATTTGTGTATACTTTGTACTCCGTCTTCATTAGCGTAATTCTTCCATAATTTTCCTGCCCACTTTAGACTTTTCCATCATACCGTCCTCCCTTTCGCCTGGCAATCTTGCACCCGTTCCTTGATCCTTCTGCCTTAATTCTATTAATAACTTTTTTTGTAATTTCCCCGCTATCTCCCCTATTTCCTCTTTACTCTGGCCGCCGGCTGGAGCCTTTACCTATACCCCCTGGCAGCCTTGCATTTATTCTCTTCCATTGCTTTCTCTCTACCCACGTTTCTACCAGTCACACAAGGTCAAATTCCTGAATATACCTTCTGAAAACCTGTAATTTTTTCTTTAGCTCTCCTACGATCCAGTTCGCACCTTCATTTTTCTCAAAAAAAGTCCCACTGCATTACCTTCAACATCTCTTGCTCGTCGTCCGAAACCCATATTTTCTCATATATTTTTATTTTCCTATACACTACCTTTATTCCAGTCCTCCAATTCCACGAACGCCACTTTATTCCCCCGCCATCCTAAGCCTAACTTTACGTACCTTGCCCCTAGCCTTTTTTGTGCTGTCTAGAAGCTCTCCGACGCCTTCTGTTCCTTTCTTTCTCCTGAGCTTAAACTCTCTCAACTACGGAGAATGGTAAATACTGATTTTTGTGCGTGATGAAATTTAAATAAAAATTATCCTTAGTGAAATCAAAAAATGGTGATGGATCACTACTGAATTTGGGGTTTAAGTTTAATTAACATTCGAAAGTTCTGCATAGCAACAGTGCACAATCCACGTGCACTACATAATTGCTTATTTTTTAAAATTCTTCTATCAGCATTCTTGCAGGCACGTAAACCACATCCGGTATTCGTTCCTACTGTCGTTAGCTGAAGTGCAAATGCAGTATCAGCAATTAACCCTTCCAAATTCTATGTTCAATTAGGCGACGAGGTTAATCACAGCCTTGTCTCGCCAGAAGTTGTCCACTTCTCACCTTATCAAGAGGTATGTCTCGGTAATCGGGAACATTACATCAAGTCTCATCTCTCTCTCGTGTAGTTTGTGAATATTCCACTTACCCATTGGCATTACTTAATGTTGAAAGTCTCTTATAACTGGCCCTTAATGTTTAAAATCACCAGAACATGATAGTGGTCTTCAACGAAGAATGAAAGGTCCCTCCGGCGTACTATTTATCAATTGATAATAGTTATATGTAAAAAATAGTTGGTAGAAGTGTTTGGATTTATTTTCCGACCACGATAATTTTCATTTTCCAACTTCCAATTTTTATCTTTACTCCTCTATTTATTTATACACTCAAACTAATTTATTGAATTGTTAATTTCAAATCTTAGAAATATAAATTGCCTTCTCGGACTCGTAGCTTTCGTACGCTGCAAGCAGCACGCTTTTTAGCGGGCTCAGTGCACATGTTGAAATTAGCCTTTCAATTTGAATTACAATGTTTTATTAATAATTATTGGTTTATCCAATCCTAGAAAGCTAAACTAATCTTCTCGGCCTCGTAGCTTTCTTACAGTGCAAGTAGCATGCTTCTCAGAGGGCTAATTGCACGGGTTAAAATTAATTTTCGAATCTTAAGACAGTTGTTGGTCAGTAATGTATTGGTTTGTTAAGTTCAAATCCTGGAAAGCTAAACCGGCCTTCTCGGCCTCGCAGCTTTCTTACGGTGAGAGCAGCACGATTTTCAGTAGGCGAAATGCACGAGTGTGAAGTAACCTTTTAATTCAAATTACAATCTTTTTAAAATATTAATTGGTTTATCAAATTCAAATCCTAAAAAGCTAAACCAGGCTTTTCGACCTTGAAGCTTTCTTACGGTACAAGCAGTACGCTTTACAGCGGGCTAACAGCAAAGTATCTTTTATATTCCTACCTTTGGTGGGAAGAATTCACCGTTAAAAGAATTCCTTCAAGATGTTCAAAACGGCGCAGTGCATTTAACTGATAATACGGAACAAGTTTTTATTAAAATAATTTTGACTAAGCTAAGTAAACAATTTGCTAACATAAGCGAATTAATATCACAGTTAAAGATGCGATTTGCACCTACCAAGAGGTACCAGTGGTACTTTGAAGCGGTCGTTAACCTACAAGTGAAGCGAATGGAGAGTGTGAGTGAATATTATGATCAGACGCTGGACCTACTTAGTGGTGATAAACACTCTCTCGACGGAAAATATACTGCCCCAAATGACGATACAAAGGTGATGATGAAACCAGTGACGGATTGCGCACTAGATGCATTTATCCGAGAACTACCCAAGGGAATGTCCATTTTTGTGTATACGCGCCACCCTAAGGACATTAATGAAGCATATGAACATGCCTTGCACGTGAGGAGAGGGCTGTTGACTCCGCATATACATTGAATCAGCCTCAATGGTCCTTGACCACTACGGCGACTAGAGCTCAATCAACATTACCGAAACCAGGGTCTTAAAACTGCCAACAGAGTCTTACGAACTAGATCTGGAAAAGAAATTTCCCCGGTTCTCTGATTGAAGGCCGCCGAATTTTGTAACAACACAGCGAACCGTCTGATTGATCATGGATTCGATATTAATTTTATCAAGCTTAGAGCCCTACAACCTAGCCTTATCCTCGCAGACAATCTCATCCACATGACGGGAATAACACCGGAAGCAGTGGAAATCGATGGGACATTAATAGTAAGCATGTTAAATAGTGCTGTAGATTTTTATGGGTTACCTAACGCCTTCCCCATCTCCGCAGATGGAATTGTAGGTCGAGCGTATTTACGCCAGGAACAAGCACCCCGTGTGATGATTCTTATAAAGATAGCCGATTCTTCTGGAGAAAAGAAGTATCCCTTCGTAGTGGATTATCTCACCTTGAATAAAAATGCAATAAGCGATGCATGCCCCCTCCCAAATATAACGGATATTCTAGCCCAATTGGACCGAGCACAATACTTCTCCGATTTTTATTTAGCCAAAGGATATCATCAGAGGGATGAAACCACCTTCTCTATTCTGGGAGGACATTTTGAGTACCTCCGAATGCCTATGGGGATTGAAAATGCGCCCGCCACCTTCCAGCGCTTCATGGATACTGTTTCGAAAGGAAAGTTAGGGGTGGAAGCGTTCGATTATTTTGATGACGTTACTATTAATTCAAAAGCATTAGAAGAACATGATAAGAAGGCAAGACGCTTTTTCAAAAGGTTTAACGATGCTAACCTTAAACTGCAACTGCACCAGTGAAACTTCTTGCGCTCGGAAATCGCATACTTGGGACATATTATCGGACGCGATGATGTGAAACCCAATCCCGAAAAATCCGTGCAATACAAGTCTCACCACGTCCGTGAAGACCACAAGCCACAAGACCACAAGACCACAAGAGAGTTTTAATGAACGACGCACGGCCCTGTGCAAGAAACCAATCTTACAATATTCCAATTTCAATCAGCCCTTCAAGCTAACCACAGGCGCTTCCGAATTTGCCATCAGGGTGGTTTTGAAACAAGAGTACGACAATATAGATATTCCTATCGCATGTTATTCAAAAATTCTAACCCAAATCGAACAGCGATACGATAACACAGACGGAGAGTGCCTAGCTGTCTCTTATGCAGTAACCAATTTCCGACCTTACCTACTTGGGGAGGGGGGGGGGAGGGTCACTATCGGATGTGACCTTCAACCAGTAACAAACCAGTACAATAAAGGAAAGCTTAACCGATAAGTGGAGGCCCTGTCAGAAAACCCGGTATAAAGAGAAGAACAACCTGATGAAGTTATTGAAATAGTCATTTATCCCCCCAATTGCCGAACGCTATGAGCAAAGACAGGACAAAGAAATCAACGGTCAATTCCAAAAACCCTAACCTAGGACGAGGAACTCGATTAACTCTAAATCACAACAATTGAGACTCCGGATTCTATAACCACGCATAAAATTTGCCCAGCCGCTTCAGGCCGCTCCAGTTGGCCCCTGATGGCTTGAAAATCAGTTTTCGAAAATTCAACTTTTTAAGATATCACTTCATAGGAAATTTCATGGCGCATCTTTTTTCTCTCGACAAAA
>NC_046660.1:126546897-126551957 GCF_010883055.1 Belonocnema kinseyi | reverse complement strand
CCAATTATTTTTCAATAGCACATTATCTTAAAAACAGTTTGAAGGACAAGCACTCAAATTTTCATCTTAAAATATTAAGAACTTTGTCTTTCGGAGCGAGTTCAAGTGAAAATATTTAGTAAATTTTCTTGCCTGAAAAATTAAGTTTTTTTAATTTTTTACAGAAACAGTGAAAGATACAACTTTTTTGTCGAGAGAAAAAAGATGCGCCATGAAATTTCCTATGAAGTGATATCTTAAAAAGTTGAATTTTCGAAAACTGATTTTCAAGCCATCAGGGGCCAACTCGAGCGGCCTGAAGCGGCCAGGCAAATTTTATGCGTGGTTATAGAATCCGGAGTCTCAATTACTACCAGCTGCACCTAAAACACGCAAAATACTAGTAGAAATATCCGCGGACAGTTACTCGGATGAGTTTTATTAACCACCCACCCATAGGAAGTCGTTCCCGAAAACATGTCTTTTTTGAAGGCCGAGCTAAGGCTTGCCCTCCAAACCTTGATGATTCATTCACAGGAGTTCATCGGAAGCTGATGACAGTGATAAGTCTGACGCTCTTGTATATCGAAAGAGCCCTAACGTACTACCTGGTGTTGGACCCACCATTATCAGGAAACAACATTCCTTCTAAGGAAGTAGTCCAGCAATCCATTGATGCATTTAACTAATATATTACTGATGAGCGATCCTATTTCTGGGATCAGGAAGTTTTGGATAAACCCTCACCAACGGAACAGGTACAACTAGAGATTACCAATGTATCCGAAGGAGAGGCAGATAAGAACTTACTACTGCAAATAAAAAGCATGGACCCCTGCACCGATATCGTGGACCAATTGCCCGAAGGCGTTGATAAGTTCCTAAAGACATTGCAGGCTTTTTGAAACGAACAAATTCAAGCGAAGATGAGTTAAAACACTAGTGAAGTCTAAGACAAAATAAGGCCTAGTACTAATATAAATTAGTGAAAAAGCATTGTCATGTTCAAGGACATGCCGAATATGATTAAGTCTGCCATCATAGGGCGGCCAACACTACGATAATCGTTGTTTCGCATCCAGTCAACCATGACTTGCGCCAATGCCCGGTCCACTCCAACCACCCTGTGTAAGGTTCGGGATCCTACATGCAAGGGTCCTGCTTCTGCGAAAAGGGTACTAGTAAACGATCCTGATAAGAGCCCAGTAACCTTATCCGCGGATAACGCTACCACTGGTCATAGAAGCAGAAAGCTCCTGGAGATAAAAGTACCATACATTGATTCAACCAGCTCGACTGGACACGACTGGACAGAACCACTAACCTGCAAGCACGGTAACTACGCGTACTACATCGCTGAATATTAAAAACCCAATAATAACATCTACAATCTGCTAATCGCAGCGGATCGAGTCGACCCCCATGACTTGTGACAATACCGCCCAAAAATGGACTAGGCACTCGTTACTCTATTCGCGAAATACAAGGTGTATTCCATTGCAGATAAACGAAACCATTTTGATGACATAAACTGGAATATTGTGACAATTGGTTTAGAGAATTATTTAAAAAATTTTAAATGTAGCTGCTATATCATCAGAGGTTGTACCTTACCGACAATAGATCAACCCTCCAAACCATGGAATAAAGATGGAGTAGGATCTTTTTTTCAAGAAATAATTTTAATTTTGGTTTAGAGAATCTCAAACATACATTAGAACGAGATCGATGCACAGCTTGCCGAATGGTAAACTGCGTTGATTTATTAGGAATGTTAACGCAGACAAAAATGATGGAATTACTATCCAATATATTCCGGGGCGGTTTAACTCGAATCACCTTGTGTCGTGGCTAATTGGCCGTGGCCACGGCAAAAGCTCTTAGACACCTACCGCTAATCATTGGCAGTTGGGAAAATACTGTACGAGACGCTAAATAGTTCGTTTTTAATCAGATTATCTGTTTTTGCCTTAAAACTGAAAAAATCACGTATCCACTCGCACAAGTAATGCTAAAAATGAGGTGTATCCTCTGGAGCACATTCACCATTGCAGAGAATATGTTCCAGAACCCAAATTAACAGCAGCTGACAGACTTCAGAAAATTATTATTCGAGAAATAAGGGTATTAACTAATCACACGACTATTACCTTTTCAGTCAGCCTACCTACAGGAATGAGAAGCAACAGGGCAACTTCAATGTTGTGATTTTTAGGAGAATTAGTAGGACTAATTGCTAGGCTACTCATCTTCGAAGACGGAAAGTTAATGGAGGAAAGGATCAACGCTCTGAATGAGGTAAAAGAAAACATCTTTCACTTCGTTGACCAACAAACACATGTAGTCCGATCTCAACTATATGCATTGGATCTACTCCATTTCAATAGAGCTTACCACAGGTCTTGCCAGTATCCTCACCAGACCAAGTTGCGCTCGATGAAACTTCTTTTAAAGAAGGTGAGAAAACGTTGCAGCAATTAGAAAAACAACTTTATGAAGTGAACCCACAGAAAAAGAAAAGGAAAATTCAATCTCGATGTTAAAATATGAAGACTTTGCAACACCGATTAGACCTGCTTCCGAGGGCAAGAAAATCAAAATCATAACTCTAGCTCAAATGTATATACAGTGCGTATGAGCCGAATAACATCAACACATTCTAACCTTCCCGCAGAAGCTACCAGATCATTGCAGTTTTGGGCAACTACATCAGCACCCTCGCAGACAGTGGAAAATCCTCTGAGTAAAATGGTCACCCCATCCCCAGAAATCAGGATGCAGCCGCAAGTACTTCAGCCGGAATAACATAACTCGTTCTCGAAAGGTTGCGACGTCACAGGTCTCCAGTGCCACAACTAATCACATCAACTGCTGTGTTCTCAATGATCGACGCATGTGTACTGTTGTGACAGTGGAAAAAGAGAATGCAGTCCTAATAAAAAGTGTGAACAATGGAGTATGCAAGTATGAAGTGTGCACGATTGCAGGTATGAAAAAAATTAGTTTAATAAGAATACTGTGCAGAGATAGCTGATCTATAAACTAAAACTCAGTCAGTGAGCCAAAATGTAACAATCATCTTGCACACCATAAACAGCCAGGGCCGACTGTTAGCAATTCCGGGACGTGTTAAGATGAACCCCGCGTAGCCGGACAACTCAAAATTGTCGTTACTGGGCATCATGGTATCTACGTACCAGACAATTTTAGGAAGTATAGTGATCGATTTGGATGCCATATCTTGGTTTCACGCAAACGTATCATAATCGGCCGCATATCGGTCGAGGAAAAAGAGTGAGCGAAATTATTACTACCTTACGAGCTAAACCACACCTAATCAGACACCCGCATGGTCGTTTTCAAAATTTCAAACGCTGGCAGCGACTTCTGGGAAGTGGGACCAGACAGTTTCAAAATTCACCTAAGGTTACCCCCTTCTTTTCCAATAATACATATCCTTTTGTAACAAAAATCATACAGTTTACCCTTACCACCTAAATAACATATAATGAACATTCGAATGCGGCATGCTTTCCTGATACTCCCGAGTCTCTGCATGGCGGTAGGAAACCTTAACCTTACTACCTATTATTTTGGATACTAGCCATCTCGATTCCTTGATATAAACCTCTTTTGGAAGTTAAATTCTAATAATTAATATACTAAAAGCACAATTGTTTATTGATCATAAAAATAAAATAATTAATCATATAGATAAATATTATAGCATATTTTAGCATATTGTTGACACGCAGGGAAGCTTTTCGGGCTACTAACGAGTGAAAGCTTAGCACCTCCAAGAGCGCCGATGATAAGGACGATTAGTTGAACATAATATTCCGGATAAAATCGTGGCAATTCCCTTGTCAGGACTCTATACCTCGCTTTTTTTATTCTCCTTGGCTATGATTTTGTCAGCTGGTGCGGAAAATTCTATAACGAACATGGTTCGCTTCTCGAAGTCAAGAAGAACCATCTCTGACCTCGAGTGTGCAAGATTGTGCCTTTAAATGTAGGTCGTTCCCGCATGAGTTGGACAACTAGATAGTATGTGAGCTAAATGATCGGGGTGTGCATGGCAGCTATCATCGGGAATGTCTTGGCTCACAATGTGGCGACGGTACTTTAAGGTGGAAATGACACCGTCTTGGCCTGCCAAAATAAAACCCTCCGTACCAGACTTCAATCCGGGCGATTTAAGGAAAGCAAACGTTAGCTCACAAGACATTAACTGATCCTTCACATTTCTGTGGAAGATACCGTGCATCCTTTTATCGAGGAGCTGTCCACGAAAGTTTATCTCTTCTGCTTTCTTAATTCGGGCCTTCAGGAGTGATTACTCGAGATGGATAAGATTTGATACATTTTTCTCACCCCTAATACAGAAATCAAGTCCGAGTGTTTCAGCAGCCTCCTCAGCTGCTTTGTACAGAAACGCTTCTTTGCCCACTTCTTCGTGATTCCTAACCATTTTCAGAAGAGGGTCTTTTCCATTTGCCACTCTATGTGCTGTACCCAGAATAATCCTGTTGTGAAGACATTCAAGACTCAATATTCCGCGACCACCTTGACGCCGCCAGATGTACAGTCGCGGAACGGAAGACTTTAGATGCATGCTTCTGTTTATGTGCATAACCTTTCTTGTCCCGATATCAAAGGGATCTGAGCTCGTTCTTCGTCCATGGAACTACTCCAAGTGAATAGAGTAGTACCGGGGCGGCAAGCATGTTCGTTGCAGATACTTTGTTCCTCGGTTCGGAAGACCAAATCTGTCGGCGGGACGTTTGTATCTGCTTCGGAGAGTATCCTTTATAGATGTCACATCCTGAATGCGGCTCTGTGGCACGCCGAGGTACGAGGGTAGTTCAATAAGTCCTTAGAATGACCAACAGATGGCGCGCCAATCGCTCCAAATCATCTGTTTTCAGTCAGCACCACTCCCAACTAGATATAGCGTGCAGTCACAGTCCACACCTTCGGAGTTTACGTGTTTTTATAAACAATTGAAAAAAAATTGTTCGTTAAGAAAAATGGAAAAAAACGAGTTCAGAGCGGTAATCAAACATTTTCATTTAAAGGGT
>NC_046660.1:126544193-126546797 GCF_010883055.1 Belonocnema kinseyi | reverse complement strand
CAAACTTGAAAAAATGGCTCGGTGGACAGAGATTTCCAGACAACGAAGACGTCATTGCCTCTGTAAGTGCTTATTTTGAGGAACTTCCGAAAACTCACTTTTTTGAAGGATTAAAAAAACTTGAAAAGCGATTGACCAAGTGTATAGAGCTCCAAGGAGATTATGTTGGAAAATATAAAAAAATTTACCCAAAAAAAATTGTTTTTATACTTCATTCTAAGGACTTATTGAACTACCCTCGTATGTATAAGTCTCTCCAGCGCAAGGGTATCGTATAGCGCTTCTATCAACTAGATCAGGATCTTCAGGGATGCCATTAAGTTTTTCTCGCTTCAAATAAACCTTGGCGCATTTGTCTAACCCAAATTCCATTCCAATTTCCTTAGTATATCGTTCAACAATCCCTAGAGCTAGATGTAGTTGCTCTTTGTTTTCAACATAGATCTTAAAATCGTCCATTGAAAACACACGAGTGACCTTGTATTTTGGATTTGCAGGTTTGCCGCACAAGTACCCGTCGGAATGGCGAAGTGCTAGAGAATGTCGCAATAATGTAAGGCAAAAGAGGAGTGGGCTCATGGTGTCGCCCTGAAACACACCTCTCTGAAAGGTGACCTTGTTAGTCGTTACACGATTTCTCTCAGATAAGATAGCAAATCTGGTTTTTCAAAGTGGCATCAATCTCTCTATGCACCTAACGATTTGCGGATGAACCTTTAAACTTTCCAAAAGACAGATGATCAGTCTATGAGAGGTCGAATCGAAAGCTTCCCGATCACTCCAGACCATTGATAGGTCACGCTGGTAGAATGCTGCATCTTTGCAGAAACATCTATAGATAAGCAGGTTCTCCCGACATCCCGCTACGCCTTTCTTTGAACCTCGTTGTTCATACATTTTTTGCCACACAGGTTTAATTGCCCGAACAATACTATTATTTGGGATAGCTGTGGATATCTTATACAGTGTGTTCAGACAAGTGATTGGCCTGTAATTCTTCGGGTCAGCTAAGTTGTCTATTTTCGGCAGGAGTATTGTGCGCCCTTCCACTAACCACTACGGAATCGGCTATTCCGACTTTAAATATGAGGTGAAAATACGGGCCAAATGCTGATGGGTTGAAGGAAACTTCTTCCACCAGAAGGTTCTGATACAATTACTGTTCTCCAAAATACTTTGACCTCCTCTGGTTTGGGCGGATGGTCGACAGTAACTGGATGGTCTTGGAAGAGTCGAGATGGGTCAGAGAGAAACTGTTGATTTTCTCTGAGCCACCTCTCCCTCCGCTCTCGGCTTCTCTTAGCGTCAGATAGTATCCGTATTCTCTCAACAATAAGCTGCCGGATGGTCAGCAGCTTTGAATTGTTAAGTGTGTGATAACGGGTCCGGTGTTTGCCCGCGGTTGGTCTTAGTGTCGCCTCTCTTTCTCTGCTGCCGGCTTGTTCTAGCTTTGGTATTGTGGGCGTTCCGCTTACATAGCCCCTTTTACGGAGTAATTCAGCATGGTTTCGCAGAAGTTGTCGGGAGCCCTGCGCGTTCTGTTGTTTTGAACAGCACTTACTACAACTATGTTTGGTGTTGTCATTGTTGTTCCCACAAGAAGCTAGAGGAAGGGGTTCGTCCATCCTTGCATAGCCCCGCATTCAAGGATAAGGCTGCATACTCTGAGATGTCGCTCAATATCCTAGAGTCACCGTTCTAGACACCTCACCCAGGTGCCATTCAGCTTTCGGCACGGTTTTCACAACTCTGCTGGGGGTTAATTCCTTCAGGACCACCCCTGGACAATTGTCCGCGATTGCCTATTCATTTTTGTAACCATATGCAGCAGAAACCCTTGGTACAGGGACTCTCTATCCGCAACTCGGAGACGCGTTCGGTGGCTCTGTCATAGGCATTTTGAGCCAAGACGTTCCCGATGATAGCTGCAGGGCGTGCCATGCACACCCCGAGCATTTAGCTCACATATTATCTAGTTGTCCAACTCACGCGGGAACGACCTACATTCAAAGGCACAATGCGGCACTAAGAGTGCTTCATTACCATCTCTGTCACTCCTACGGCATTCACCTTAATATCGCTCCTCTAAATGCTCCTAGGGGAATTGAGTTAATTGTCGAGAATGGGAACTGCCGCATATACTGGAACTTTATATTCTCGACAATTGTTTCTGTTGCTCACTCGAGGCCTGACATGGTTCTTCTTGACTTCGAGAAGTAAACCATGTTCGTTATAGAATTTTCGGCAACAGGTGACAAAAACATCATAGCCAAGGAGAATGAAAAGAAAGAGAGGTATCGAGACCTTATAAGGGAGTTGCAACGATTGTACCCGGAACATTCTGTTAAACTGATCATCCTTATCATCGGCGCTCTTGGAGGTGCCAAGCTTTCACTTGCTAATAGCCTAAAAAGCATCCCTGCGTGTCAACAATATGCTAGAACACTTGCGGGAAAAATGCAGAAGGCGGTTGACCTTGGGTCGCTCCATGTTCTTAGGATACACGAGGCTTTTGCTGGATCGTCGTATTGATTCCTTTACAGATTGTAACCACCTATCTCACGGTCGTGAGACGTGGTTGTGGCTGAAATTTTACCGCGATTT
>NC_046660.1:126538965-126544093 GCF_010883055.1 Belonocnema kinseyi | reverse complement strand
TATGGAGAACTCCAACGGGAAAAATGATTGCATGAATAGATTTTACTGTGAATATTGTTTCATTGTTGTCATTCTGGACCGAAACTTGATAAAGGACATAAGTGTTTACTCTATTATAAATAGCGAAGTATAACAGTCGTTACGGTGGTTAGTGTTTAACTGTTCTGTTCGCAAAAAAAGAGGTCAGTTGGTGGTGAAAATTCGTACATCGTAAGTGGGGAGACATAGTGGGCGCAATTTTGAGTACTAGTTTGTCACGTAAACCTAGACACATTATAGTGGAAGATAGATGAACGTTTATTTTTCGACCTGCTGGCGTAAAAAAATTGAATTGCTTACACTTGCATTTTTTACAGAATTTTCTTACAATTACCTCTTACGAATTAACATCCATCCGCACATTATATCTAATCCGCTCGCTTTTATAGCCTAGCCTTCCTCTCCTCGCACGCATGTCGCTATTTTCTCGCTATGCCTCGCATTGCCAGCCTCTGCCTCTGCGTTAGAATCTCTAAAATCGTTCTTCCTATCTCCCGCCTGAAAATATAGTTCGGCGTATTCCCTTGCAACTCTAGTATCCACTTTACATACCTTTCCTGTATCGCATTTAGCTGGTCACTTAACTTCCACCCCCACACCTTCAATTAGTAAAATAAAAGATTTATCACTAGCGAATCAAACCATTTCATTCATTTTAAAAATCATCTCCGACCAACCTCTTCCCTAGCCCCCACAACTGCCTCATCACCACATTTGCTCTCCTCACCCTCTCTTTTATATGACTATCTACTCCCCCATTTTTCCGAAACAAGAAGCCCAGGTGCACAAGCCTTTCAACCCCTGTATCACTTTTCCCTTGCACTTCCAGTCCCCTACTTTATCTCTCCCACCTTCTTTCCTCCATACCATAACCTTCCACTTGTACGCATTCAACTCTAAACTATTTTTGTCCAAGTATTTTATCAACCTTTTATAATCTTCTTTAGAGCCTCTTCGCTCTTTGCTAGCAGCAGTATGTAATCTACATATGCGACTGACCATATCCTGACTCCTCCCACTGATAACACCTCCTACCACTCCAGCCGCTAACTTATTTTCCATATCCGCGTTTAAAATTGAAAAAACGTTGGGCTAAGCTGGCATCCTTTCCTCAACCCCCTATCCATCCAGAAACCCAAAAAAATTCCCTCCCCTCCTCTTACCCTATCTTTCGTCTCCTGATTTACTTCCCTTGCCCTCTCGGTCAGGCCTCTCTCCACTCCCCTCTCCTTTATTGCCTCCCACAACCTGCCCCTATCCAAAGAAGGGAACGCTCCTTATAGATCTACAAAAAACGCTCCTTATAGATCTACAAAAAACGCGTACACTTTAATACCCTTTTCGGTTAGTTCTCTATTCAACACGAGCTTTAAGGCGTAAATATTGTCAAAAGTACTTCTTTCCTCCCTAAATCACGCCTGCGTCTCCGGCAATATTCCTTTATCTTCAACATCCTTCCGTAGCCTATTTGCCGACATTATCGCGTATATTTTTCACGCTGCACTCATTAGCGTAATTCCTCTATAATTTTCGTGCCTCTCCCTATCCCCTTTCTTATACAGTAGTACGATCAACCCCTCCCTACACCCTCTTGGGAATCCCTCCCCCCTTTATACTTTTTTCACTGTCCCCTTTAGCCTTGCCCTTACCTCCTGTGTACCAAACAGCCACGCTTCGTTCTCTATCCCGTCCAGCCCTGCTGCCTGAGATTTTTTCAACTTCCTTATCTGCTTCTCTATCTCCACGTCATTCAGCTCCTCTTTATCTACCTTCCTTGCTCTTCTAATCCCCTCATCTCTGTCCTTTGTACCTGATCCCTGAAATGAATCTCCAAAAAATTTCCTTTATTCGTCACTCCGTATCTTCTCACTTATTCCCGCTCTACGTTACATAAATCTATTAATAATTTTCTACACGTCCCCTTCTGTCTTAACACTTCTCAACTTATCTTATTTAGCTCTTTCTCCTTTTCCTGCTCTTTCTTCTTACACCTCACCCTAAACTCCTTCCTTATTTCTACGTAATCCTTTCATTTCGCGGTTTCTTCCTTTCACTTCCTGTACTTCTTTTTTACCTTTCTCTTCATCATTTTACTTCCTCTAACCCACCACAGCTTTACCATTCCTTCTTTTCCTAAATACCTTCTTTTGCAGGCACCTTTTCACTTTCTCTTTTAGATCCTCCCATATCTCGTTCAGCGACTCCCTCTCAAAGCTCACGTTGCCCAACTGTTTCTGATACTTATGTTCCCTACCTTCAGCCACCATCCTCCTTTAGCCACAAACTTAATGGCTGATGGTCTGATTCCACCCTCCTTTCCAATGGAACTTTCTCTATCTCCTCCCAGCCTTGCATATTCATGTCGGCATAATCTATCACCGATACCCTCATCTTACTCACATGCCTATATTTCAGAGGGACCCTAAGAATTTTACAAACTTATGACCATTTCTGAGTAAACGAAGGCACAATAACTTTCAGAGTTTAGACTAAAAAGATTGTTAAATACTACCTGAAACCTAAGTTTTCTACGAATTGGCAAAGAAGCATTCAATTATTGATATTAAAGTCTACAGTATGTTTAAAGAATCTATTGATACGACCATATTCAACTCTTGGAAAAATAAATTAACAGTTTCATCTTGAATAGAAATTTGAAACGTTACGCAGTAACAACTGTGGTCATTTTTTTAACAACGCTTTTCGCCTAAATTATATCTTCAAATTTCCTTAGAAATACTTTACGCTAGGATGCGTATATTTGGTTTGAATGGTGAAAAATAACATTAAAACTCATGAAATTAAATTTATGGATAAACGAGAGAAGTTTATATAAAATTTTTATTAAGAAAATTGCCTTTTTAATTGGAGGCGAACTTTTTTTAATGATAAAAACAAAAACATAAAAATACGCCTTCTTTCATACCATCGCATTTTATAAATTGTAATAACATGAATTTATTTAAATGATACGTTTATCAGGGTAGCTGTGAGTAAAGTTTAATCCGATGTAAGAAAAAGGTATTGAAGTAATCATGATAAATACCATTTTTTGTTTTTTTGCAATATCTAAATAAGCAGTCCCAGGTCGAGGAATAGAAATAACAGTAATATAAATTTAATATAATATTGTAAAACATAATATAAAAAATAAATAAGATATTAAATATGTTCTTTGACTGGCCGTTCTGTTAAAATAAATATTATAACTTGTTTGGTAATAATGATTAATAAAAACTATTTATTAGAAAAAAAAATCCTCTAGCTCAGATGAGATCTGAACATCAGGTGAACTGACTTTCGTTCAGATGCTTTTACTAGTAAGCTTCGGAGGACAAAAAAATGTTTCCCTGAAAGTCACACATGATGCTAGAATGTAGCGTTTTATGAAAACATATATATTTCCGAATCTTAAAGACTTTATTTTTTATGTTCAACGGTGTTGACCACAGACTTTTATAATAAAAAATATGTTAAATTTATTGATCGGCTGCTCATTTGGTAATAAAAAATATTAACAGAAGATTTTTTTCTCTAATAAAAACTTCTTATAATTTTTTATTGCAAAATTACCAATATATTAAGAAAATTAACATATGATTTATTAAAAATCTCTCTGTTCAACACTATTTAACATCAAAAATAAAGTCTCTGATATTGGAAAATGTATATTTCTACATAGAATTCTAAATCGCAGCATCATGTACGACTTTGAGAGATAAGACTCCCTGTCCGTTCGTAGCTTCGTGGTAAAAGAATCAGACAGGAAATCAGTTTACGTGGTGTTTAATTCCCACTGTAAAGAGAGGATCTTTTTTCTCTAATCAATACTTGTAATGTTTTATTGTTACAAAAAATCCGTAATATTTATTATTAAAAAATTACATGGCGATCATAAGATTTCAAATCTTATTTATTAAAAACCTCTCTGGTGAACACCATTTAACATAAAAATAATGTCGAAAAATTCGCATATCGCACAAAATCGGATGCAAAGCACGAGATACGTGATGAGGATGTGTTTTTTATATCCAAATGAACTTTAATAAAAGAAAATTCACAATCACCAAATGGTAGTCGACTTTTAGTGTTAAAAGGTCTATGCACAAATGTAGGGGAAGTACAAAGATCGAGCGCGTACAGACAGATATACATTATATTATCGATCACAAATCTCCCTTTTTTTTGTTAAATGTGTTGTTTAGTACTCTTCTTTAGTATCTTATAATGAAGGTCAAGTTCGTTAGCCAGCCATTTTGGATAAAAATTCAAAAAGTGAGCACACTAAATATTTTTAAGACAACTTTTTTCAATATTCAAAAATTTCCTGTACGGATATTCATAGTAGTCAAAAATATGAACAATTTATCTGGATGACTTTTTAGATAAAACCCAAATTTACCAGAATTATAGCATTTACACTATCATTTTCAGTTAATTAAAAATATTAAGAGGGATGTTCTAAATGTTAATTAGGTTCAAACTACTGCTAATTTTTTAAACCTTAACATCACATTTATTTAACTGATCAATCTGTCTTAGAATTACCTTCACTCTTCCTAAATTGGTCGAGGGCCAGTTACGGGCGAATTTCAAAATTAAGTGATACGAATGGTTGAGTGTCACATTTACAAACTACACGAGAGAGAGAGAGAGAGAGATAAATAATTTAAAGGAATTATGGCTGCCCTCATTCTGATGTCACTCTTAGACCTCCCAAAGTTACTAGACTCGCAAATTGTCGTCAACCAGAACTCACTTTCGTATTTCCTTTAAATATTCTTTGGTCACCTGCGGAAAACTTGTAAAGAAAAGGTTAGATCTGTTTTTGCACCAGCAATTAATTATTTACCCAATAATCAGCAGTGATCCCTCATCAATTTTTAATTCTGTTAAGTATAATTTTTATTTTCAAGTTTTTACGCATAAAAATCAGTATTTACCATTATCCGTAGTTGACAGCTCAATAATTTTAACTAGCAACAAACGAAATAATTCAAATCAATAAATTGGATTAAATCAAACGTTCCCACACTAATTTAATTTTGATATCCATGCTATTAACCTTATCAAACGGATTGAACAATTA
>NC_046660.1:126518653-126538865 GCF_010883055.1 Belonocnema kinseyi | reverse complement strand
CAAATTGATTTAATTACTACGCTCATTCTGCTTGGTTAAGGATATAATTAATTTTGGTGAGCCGTACCTGGTCGAGCAGAGATGCTTAGGTCTTGTCATAGGACAGAATCTTCAATGGGAATGGCCTGTTGCCATAGAAATCCTGTTGATGCTTAGATACTGTAACGAACGTCCGAGGGGGGTGCGTAGTAAAAGAAATAATAAGACATCATCACTAACCACGTCGTACTTTTTGTATTTCTGTTTACTAGATACACACGTTTAGTTGCGTAGCATAGTCGGCACTCTAGGTGTATCATCTGTGGCCTAGGAGCCAACTCTATACTCGTCGTTGTTAATCACCACTCTCTGTCCGACTAAAGTAAGGCTTACCTCGTGGTCACTCAAGTTCTCATAAAAGGAAAACGACGCCATAGAACATTCTAAGATATAAGCCTGAAGTATATCGATTGGGTGTAATTCTGTTAGTCATATGCATATGCATATGCATATTGTTGAAGCCGCACATTTTTCTGTCTAAAACCTATGAAGCCGTTTAGGCGTAAAACTACAAATTAATAGTTCGAGTTAGAAATTAAGGTATGTCTTTCCATTTCGCCTTTCTCTGTGATTAAGCGCGGTCATTCAGTGTGGTGGGGACGGAAATTTGGTACTGTTAAATTCGACAGGTGATCTTACTTAAAGCTACATAAATTGGGGTCGTAGTCCAGTGTTCAGAGTAGGCAAGTACGATCATCCGAGATGGCGGCAACCTTCAATGACCTTTCTTGTCAGGAACGGCGCGATGTTGGAGGGACGTTAGACCGATTAAGAAATAGATCGTGTACATGAATTTCAGTCTGAGTAACGGGAGGCTCACTTGTATACGGCAATCCAATATGGTGGTAACCTCAAATGACTATACAGATCATTCATGGACCACAATGTTGGAGAGTCTTTAGATAAATGACTAAGCTCACTGGTGTACGACAATCCAAGATGGTGGTAACCTAACTTGACTCCGCAGGTCGTTCATGGGCCACCATGTTGGAATGCCGATAAATGATTGGCAATAAGGCTATACTGATTTATTTCAATACCATGTTAGTGTTAGGACAACATGCTAGTACTCCGAATTACATATAACCATGATTTCTTTACGGGCTTATTTAAATAAATTGTGAGACATTTTTAGCCATCTAATAAATTTAACCTTATTGTGACCTGTACTATTGGTATTATTTTATTTATATAAATGTGTTTAACGTTCCTCGTTGAGCCTTTGTCTTCCTTGTTCAATTCTTCCTAACTTCATCCCTCTCTGTGTTGGGCTAGCAGGAGTTAAAAGAAATAAAAGTAAAATCATGAGTAATAGGTAAATTAATATCATAAAAATTCCTTTTGATCGTTTAGGGGAGTTTATGAATTTTATAAATGATCTGGCGCATGCGTGAGATTCTGTTAGTTTTGGTTATTAATCCTATGTGGGACGAACGCTTAACGCTTTTTTCTCACCTTCGCCAGTTTCCATGTAGAATGTTTTTAGGGGGCGGGATGGATACTTTTTGGTATATTTTTAATATTTATATGACGTATAAAAGTCGAAAAAGTGCCTCCCCGCGTGGCGTATATGATAATTTTTATAACAAATAGATTATTTCAGCAAACTTCTCTAAATACAGTCATGATTTCAGATCGCATATGGTTTTGGATGAAGCGGCATCAAGTTTATGTTGTCTTGCTCAGGAATACAATGTCCACATGTCGCTACCTTTTCGGCAAGAAGCACCGAGTTAGACTATCCACGAAAGAGGAATGAGCTAACGGTGAGGCACACCTACACAGTGATGGAGACATTTGGTTTACAGATGGCTTCAAGAACAAGGAGAACGCTGGAGCAGGTGTATATCGTAGAAGGGACGGAATGGGCTTCACAATTGCAATGGAGTCCTATGCAACAGTTCTACAATCTGAGGGTATGGCCTTGCTCCAGTGCGCCTATAAGGCAATGGAGTATGGCGGAAAAAGAAGCGATTCGCATCCGCTCAGATAGCAGGGCTTCTATCATGGGTCTGAATGGAACAACGACCACGACGCTACTAGTATGAAAGTGCTTTGAGGCATTGAATAAGCTAGCGACAGAAAACCGAGTCACTCTGTTCTGGATCCCTGGACACAATGGCATCAGTGGCAATGAGATATCGGACAAGCTAGCAAAGCTAGCAGCAAAGGGAAATTTTACTGGACCTGAGCCAGTTGTAGGCATTTCCAGTAGGTTGGTCACTGAAAGTGTTAACAGTTGGCTGACCGAGAAACATCAGAATTAGTGGGAAGCGGACTCTGGCTGCAGACAGGTTAAAACACTCTTGGGCTCAATGCTAAGCCCTCATCGAACGAAAGAAATACTTAAGCTTGGGAGGAATGAAGTCAAATTCCGTACAGAAATTTTTAATACGACATGGAAACTTCCGGTATTACAGATATAAGATAGGGCTTGAAGAAAGTCAGGGGCTGTGACGGTCTCAACCGAGAATATTAATAATAATATGTTAACTTACTTCAAATTATCAAAAATTCAATCAAAAATTGCCGTTCATTTTTGGTAATTAACGGTAATATAAAAGGTTATTTATGGTAACTCGCATTGCATTTTACAGGTAAATATGATAACCTACCATTCGTTACCCAACCTTTATGTTTTAATCGCATACTGCATGATATTGCATGGCATTGTATTATATCATTTTACAATGTATCACATTGTATGATCCAATTTCATATTTTATCATATTGCGTGAAATTGTATCATATTGTATCACATTGTGCGATATATGGTGATATTTCATGGCACCTGCCATATGACATTGTATAATATTGTATGATACACTTGATACGCCGCTCTTGGTCCTTCTTGGTCGTGACTGCAGTCATCGAGTCGTAAGTGCTTACGATCATACTATGTTTTTCCATTCTTTCCCGCTCTTGCGACAATTTACTAACGCCCTACAAAAGTTTCACTCAAAATGTATTAAAATTTTAATTGTGTGACAATACAGTGTAAATAGATAGTTTTAGTCTGTAATAAAAATTGGCAAGTTGACGGCTGTCGGTAGTAGCTTGACAAAAAAATGTTGCTGAATTTTCTTATAAGACATCACTCATTCGCGTTATGGTATATTTGGCCATAATATAATAGCAGTGTTTAGCTAAAAACAAACTGATGCATCCGTCGGAAAACCGCGCGAAAACGCTAAACCTGCCCTTATTTTAAGAAATTAATTAACAATAAAAATATATGAGGGAAACAAAATTCTCCAAGAGAACTTATCGTAATAATTTTTTAAAGTACGGTATGGTCGTTTTTTTTCCTCATAATCGGTCAACTACCGCTGACAACAATTTGTTTAATAAAAAATAGATACTTTGGTTTCCAATCGTGTAAAAAACTATGAATTTTTGTCAACGTTTCTTGAACGTTGCAGCTCATTTCTTCAGGACTATCCTAAAACGGAGGTATCTGGTTCTTTTTTTTTACGTATACTCTTTACGATGCCTGTGATTGGCCAGAGTATTCCGCCATGGAGATTGGTCGCACCTGACTGGCCAATCAAGTCTTTTCTTTATTCCAGGAGGTGTTTTAAGATTTCGATTGCTTCTGTATGTTTCCTTGGGGAAATATTTTTCGTTTTTGCGATGACAGTTGTTTCGTCCAATAAAATGTTATGTCCTGCTTCGCTTTGATATTCAGCTTCTGCTGATTGCACGATCTATTTTAGCCTTACTTTACTTTCATGCTCCTTTATACGTTGGCTCGCCACTTTCCCGTTTTCGCCAGTAGCGACCTAGACACAAGAATAACTGGTTTTATATACTCCGTAGTCACTGAGAGGTGCCCTTTTGTCTTTAGGATTATTTAGAAGTTGTCCTATTTTTCCAGGAGGTTTAAATATGGTTCGAATGTTGCGTTCGTTAAGAATTCTTCCTATTTGTTCTGGGACAACTGGGATGTAGGGTCGGATGGTGGTAGTTTTTCTGTCTTTTTCTTTAGTATATTGTGTTGACTTGTTTTTTAAGTGTTCGCCATGAAATTTAAACAAACGGCAAAATGCCTTTCTTGGACGTACTAGTTTACAAAAGATCTGATAACACATTAGGCCATGAAGTTTACAGAAAACCCACCCACACATTAAGACATCTACGTGCCTCCTCCCACGAACACCCGTCTCAAAATAAACTGGCCATCAGCATGATTGTTTACAGAGCTGTCTTAATAACGGAGAAAGATAATTTACAAAAGGAGTTGCAAAACGTTAAAGAAATCCTAATAAAGAACGGTCAAACCAACAAAGAAATTTACACGATAATAAAAAAATACACACACACACACAAAAAGTCAACACAACCTACTAAAGACAGAGAGAAGCAACTTCAATCCTACCCTATGTACATCCAAGGCCTTACATAACAAATAGGAAAAAATCTGAACAAACATAACATCCAAACCATATTTGATTCACCTGGGAAAATAGGACCAATTCTAAACAACCCTAAAGACAAAAAGACAGGAACATGAGAGTAAAGTAGCTTAACATTTCAAGCAATCAGCACAAGCTGAACATCATATCGAAACAGAAAATAAAATTTCATTTGCCGAAACAACCCTTTTCGCAAAAACACACAATATTTTTCAAAGAAAACATAGAAGAGCAATCGAAATCTTAAAAAAACTATAATAAAATCAATAGGGGCACCGGATATAATACCAATCCCATTTGGCTTTCCGTCCTTCCGGATTAAAAAAAACTTAATTGGTCAATTAGGTGCAAACAGCTTCTATGCTTGGGCGCTCTGGCTAGTCACAGGCATCGTAGAGAGTAAACACAAGAACAACGTAACCGGATAACTCAGCTTCAGGTACCCCCTAAAGAAGTGAGCTGTAATGTTCACGAAACGTCGGCAAAAATTCGTAGTTTTTTACACGATTGGAACCCGAAATATCCCTTTTTTATCATAATGATTCATCGTAAGAGCATTAAATCTATTAATAATTTGCTTATTTTAATGTTATTTTTGACGACTTAAACTAAAAAATACGCATTCTAGCGTAAGGGGGTTTTGAGAAAATTTGTAGATATAATTTGGGTGACAAATTTTATTAAATGAAATGATACTCTAGCTTGTGTCATTTTTTCCAAAAATTAATTTTTTTATTTTTAATATATCTGTATAACAGGAATTTATAATAAATTCGTACACTTTGTTGTGTTAAAGTACTTCTGTCTTTTTATTGTTTCGTACATAATGCCGTTTTTAAAAAAATTAAATTTTTTATTTCAAAGGATTTTTTTATGAGTAAAGCAAAATCTGCGCGCCTTATCCAAAAATTATTAATGAAAAATTTAGATGAGCTTTTACTCTTCTTGGAGGTGTAACTTATGTCCATTCATTTTTTTCATAGCTGTGTCGTTTGTCCAAAAAATTTTTTTTTGTCATTTTGGTGATCTTTTTTAGGAATAAAACAAAACCTACATTTCCGATAAAAAAGTGAATTATAATAAATTTGTGGATTTTTTTGGATACATAATTTTCGACGACTTATCTTTTGTCGTATCTTGCATAATTTGACCGCAAAATGAAATTTTCGATTTTTGATTATTTTTTGTGGAATATAAATTTGAATTTACGATTTTCAAGAAAAGTAAAAAAATTGTTATGATAATCTTCTAGGGCGTTTAAAATGAAACATTTATTTTTCTCTGACTTTTTTCATATCGGGCGTTGTTTCGGTTTAAATGTTCACTTTCATTTTTTTCGCGGAGTTTTGTCAATGCTATAACTCTGGTAATTTTTTTAAATCAAAAACTCATTAGGATCATTTTTCGTCCCTTTGAATACTTTTAACGACTATAAATAGAATGTTGAATGTTTGAAAACAGTGGTCTCAAAAATTTTGAAAGTACGCTAACTTTTTGAATTTTTATCCAAAATGGCTGCCTAAGGAACTTGAACTTCAATTTGACCCACCAAAGGACTATAGAGCTCTGAATTATCTCTGGTGGGACGCACGTAGCGCCACCTGAAGATTTTTTTTTCGTTCAAACACACGAGAAATAAAGAAGGAGTAATAGATCAAATTAGAGATGAGACAAACAGTATGTCAGGTACTGCGTTCGGCATATTCCGGTCTCCTGCTCGATACTGCCGCAGGATAATACTGCTATACCTGTCTTACTGCTCCTGCAGAGTTTGAAACGGTTGAAGTTACTGCTTACCGAATTGCCAGGAGACCGAACGTCCTACCGGCCGGATTTATCCGACAAATTCCGGCGGAATTCTGGCCGGATGTTTCCTGATTCGGAAAAGAGCCTTTCGCTGTATATGCTGCTCGAGGGCGTGGAGAGGAAACGGTGCACAAGTTTGCCTAAATTTGGGAATATTCCTTTCATTTTATCCCACCATTTTGATGGAGGTGATGATCTGTTTAACAGCACTTGCTTGAGATAGAGGTCAATTTCTGCTTCCAAAATCAGATTTGTGCAGGATTTTGTATGTGAACTGGCAATAATCTCTTTAAAAGCGTCCTGCAGGTTTCCAGAATCTTCTTCCATCGGAATTATATTCACGTTATCGTTTGCTTCATTATCACCTTTTATTAAAGTAATTTCCATGTATTCCTTAATTTTGACGGAGCAGTTCGTGGAAAAAAAGACAGTTTTGAAACGTGGATCCAAGAATGTTGACATTGTAAAGTTGATGTTGCTTTCTAAGTCTTCAAATCGCTTTTTCAAATTATATTCCAAATCTGCTTTAAAGGAGGCCAACGGCGAACTTACTTTCTGCTTCAACAAACAAAAATGTAACGTTTTTATGGTTGGAATCACTTCAGATATACATGATTCATTATAATTCAACGACTTTGTGACCTCTTCAAATGGCTGCAAGAGATTTGCCAATTCTTCCAGTATCTCCCATTCTGCGCACGTCAAACTTTTTGAATCATCGTCTTCAGCCTCAGAAAATAAATCTAGACAAATTTCCAGCTCCAAGAAGCGCAACATTAAGTAAAATGTGGAATTCCACCTTGTAGGGAAATCTTGTTTTAATTTTTTAACTTTCAAATTTAAATCTCGTTGAATTTGCACTAATTTTGCAGTTGCAGGTGCCGATTTATGAAAAAACTTTGAAATCTTTTTACATTTTTTTAATAAAATGCTGACAGCTTCATTTCCTTCAATAGTATTCTTGATGACCAATTGAAGCGACAAAACTAATTTACAACAAAATTAGCAAAATTAACAAAATTAATTTATTCATTTTCAATGCTATTTTTACGAATTGAAAAAACGCCAATCCTACCAAAACATAATAAATTCGTAGATTTCTTTTTGGTAAACAAGTTTTGCTTACTCATTTTCTTCTTCCCTTTTTTGTCGTTTCTTCATAATTAAAAATATATATAGTTTGCGAATGAAACAACAACTGCGCATCCTTAAAAAATTGAATAATAAAAAATGTTTAGATCTTTCTTTGTTGCATAATTTTCGGCGATTCGTCTTTCTTCAAAGCTTGTGTCGTTTGTCCAAAAAATCTATTTTTTCTATGTTTAATATTGTTTTTTTTGCATCAAACAAAACCTACGCGTCCCATAAAAAATGATCAATAACAAATTGATATATATTTTTTGGATTAACAACTTCTGTCTAGCAATTTTTTTAGCACCTTGCGTCCTTTTTCTAAAAATTTAATTTTTTCATTTTTAACGTTATTTTTCACGATTAAAATAAAAACTACCTATAGTATAAAAAATGGTTAATAACAGGTTTGTAGCTCTTCTTTTTATGGACAAATTTTGTTTATTTATTTGTTTCGTTGGTCCCAACTTTCAATTTTTTATTTTTAATGCTCTTTTTTATTAATAAAATAAAAATTTCACATCCTATGAAAAACTGATTAATTAGAAATTTGTAATTTTTTTCCGGGAGAACATTTTTTTTCTTATTTTTATTTGTATTTTGCATAGTTTGACCCAAAAACTAAATTTTTCATTTTTTGTTGTGAGATCAAACGTTGAATCTTCGAATTTTCAAGAAAATTCAAAAAGCTGTTATAATCATCTTGAAGGGCTTTTAAAAATCCACGTTTTCCTTCTCTTATTTTATTTAAATATCGTGCATTGTTTGGCCTAAAATTTTTATTTTACACACAATCACATAACCACACTTCTTTACGCTCTTTTTGCCACAAATGTCCCGGAAAACAATAAAATTGAATTTCCTCATTTTCTTTGCACCGTATTCGAGCCACCTACCATGTGCAAAATTCTTCTTGGTCCGGTTTTTTCGGGTGAAACTCCTAAAATATCTTCATTGTTCTCCATACTAACTGCACAATAAGGCACAACGACTCACTCGGCCGTTCAGAAAGTTCGTTGCCTAATGGCGCTGCCAACAGACTTCAATACTTTATACCAAGGGCGAATACAATCGGTCAATTCTTTCGGCAGTTATCGTGCTATCGAACTAAAAATCTATAGATATACGAAAGCACTAATACACAGCAAGATAGATACATTAGTAAAAACCTGTTTTTCGGATTCAGGTGCTCTGAAAACGTGGTCATTTGACATAAAGGAGGGGGAGACGTATCAAATTTAACACAAATATAATACCTTCTCTGAAGACAATGTCAAAATGAAACATTAAAATTCTGATATGCAAAAATAAAAAATTCCCATATTGTGTCAAAAGGCACGAGATACGCAAAATGTCTAAAAGAAGACTCGTAAGAAATTTTTCTTCATCCTTAAAAAATAATGTGAAAACAAAAATTATATTTTTAGCATAAAAACGCAAGATAGGATACGTCTGAATAAAGGATTGTAGCTTTTTATTGTAAGGCAATTCGGAAAATAAAGGTGGGCGTCCGCATAAAAAGGGACTTTATAGTAATCCTCTAAATTGAGATGAAAATTATTATGTTTGGGTTTACGTGAGGGATGGTTCTATGACCTATGGTGACTTAATTGAGACTATACTTACATTTAGATAGTAACCAAAAGTAAACGGAAAACAAAGTTTTATAAAGTTTACGGAACTAACTCAAGAGTAGCGGATATAGAAGACAGTTCAGTGGAAGTCAGAATGGTCTGGTTACGCGATGTTATGTTTCCTAGATATATAGAACGTTTCAATAGTACTCAAAATCCAAGACGATATAACGTGTACTCCCGAGTAAAGTTCCAAGTCGAAATATAGTCCCTACTTTGACGCTCCAAGTGGAAGTATTGTCCCTACTTTGCGGTTGTTTATACCACTAGTTCCTACGTAGCCACTCCCAAAGATATTTTCATTCTATTTTGCTTCTGTATAAGCTTCAGTCCCTACATTGAAGGTCTTGCATCTATATTCTTGAGTATTACGTATGTCTCCTTTACAGCTCCATATTCTTTGTAGAATTTTTAATATCTCTTTTAACCCTCTTAAATTTTAACGCCGAAAATATGTGGCGTCGTTGCCTCGGTGCTTGCGCCCCCGTGGCAGATACTTTGTTGTTTTCTCTAAAATTCCATCACCACAGTTTGCAATATCAAAACCTTAAAAATTGAATATTTTAAGATTAGATAATTGAGAATAATTTATTCTTAAAATCATTCAAAATTAAATAATTAAAAATTGCAAAGTTTTGAACTTTAACAATTATAAGTTTAAGGCGATCCAGATTTGACAATTTAGTATTGAAAACTAAATTGAATCTTTCAAAGCTGAAGCTTCTGAAATTCTAGAATTTGAAACTGTTATTACAGAACGAAATTATAATTTGAACTTCAAGCTAATTAGGCGAATTGTTATACAATCAATGAATTAATTGAATTATACTCAACAAACTTTCTAACTAAATAATAATTTTAAATGGGAAACATTAAAAATGAAAAAAATTCTACTCCAGAACCTTCAAAATTAAAGAGTTCGAACTTCCTTTCAAACTCACAAAATTTATATTCACAAAAATTGTAATATTAAAAATTTTTTATAATGAAAGCCTTTAAAATATCAATTATTTGTGTTAAGTTCCAATCACATAAAAACTAATAATTTTTAAATTGCTAATTAAACTTGATCAAATTCAACTAATTTTCTTCAAATTTTGAAAATGAATACATTCACTAAATATTCCCATACACGTATTCTTTCAATGTTCTTGGTATTCTTGATATTCTTTATAATCTCAAATAGTTTTGACATTCCAAAATATTCCAAAATATCACGAAATATTCACAAATATTCAGACATATTCCTCAATTTCGCCTTGTGCTCCACAATCTTTTAAAGATTTCAAATTCCCGTGCGAAAAAAGCCCCGCTGAGACCTCTTAGAATGAGGGTCCCCGGCGGGGGCTCGCATGGCTGTTCTACGCGTGGAAATTCTACGAGGGCCCCCCTCGGTTGCCCTCACGGATCAACGATTAAAATTTCTGAGTCCAAAGGGTGAACAGTTTTTCAACACCACAAATTTTAAGGTTTCATCAGTTCAGGCTTACAAACAATGAATTTCTGTATCCTAAACAATGGACATAAAAAAATACGTTTAAAAATATGGTTCATGCGTTCTAAATTTCAAAAAACTATAAATACATCTGTCCCGAAAACACCTTTTCCCTGCTTTTTTAATATTCTAAGCTTCATTTTTATGAAAAATGTGAAATGTGAATAAAAAATTACATTTCCCCTTATTGTAAAAAGTTGTATGGTAGTCTACAACGTGAAAAAACGAAATATTTCGCAACGAAAAATGGTAATCGATTTAAATTATTTATTGAATAATCAACATGTGGCTTTAGCGCAGTGGTTAGCACTTCCGATGGTTAGGCGGTAGATTTAGGTATAGATATGTAGGTTCGATACCCCGTAGCTTTATAAATTTTATTTGTAATATTATATTTAAAAATATAATATATGTATTCACTCTTAACAGTCCTGTTAATATATGCAGTTGAAATACCCAAAATTAATTAATGTTTATTTTTTCAGTACCTTTTTTGTGATATCGTTATGGTACTAGGTAGCACTAACGCAGTACTGCGGCCATGGTTAATTTCCAATTGGGGCAGTACTGTTCCAGTACCGATATCCAATGCTGACAAAACACTGACAGCCCAGGACAAAGTAGTGTTATTATCGCAGAGGTATGCCGGTACAGGTGCTAGCACTGGCAAAAAAAGCCCAAGAGGGCTTTCATGGTGGCAACCGAGAGGGATCCACGAGGGAAGCTCATGTTGGGCCCCTATGGATTAGCATGTCGTTTCCATAAGGGACCACGGCTGAAATGCCCTCATGGATTCTACAAGGCATCAGGGCAATCCATGTGGACCCTGACGGGGGCCCCGTCCATTTTTCAAAATAACTTAACGGGATTTAAAAATTTTTTTCAATTAAAAAAGATTTTAGAAGAATTCCAAAAAGTACAAGAATTTTCAAAAGATTTCAAAGATTTAAAATACTCTGTATGAGTTTAAGAGATTTTTAGCGATTTTAAGAGCTTTTGTGGCCTTTAAAATTGATTAAATTGCTGAAAATATATATTGAATTTTTTAAAAATATTTTAAAACATCTTGAAATATTTTTGGATTTAATTTAAATCTTGTTTAAGTACATAAAATATAAAATAATAATTTGTAATATTTCTAAATTCTAAAATCTTAGTACATATATTATTACCAGCGTAGCAATATATTTTAAATAATAGGTCACAAAAATTTGCAGACGGTCTTGCGCAGCTGTAGGTTACATTTCAGATTTTTTTTTCATACTTCAAGCTGTGCAAGTGATTGTGTGACAGTAAATAATTGTGTGCTTTAACACGTGGACAAATATTAGGGTATAATAGCAATAATATAATAATACAAAAGATTAATTTTTTTGTGTCGAAAAATAGGTTATAATTTTATAGAACTGTTCTTTATAGTTTTGGGACTAGATCAACGCAATGTAAAGTAGGAGCAAAATTCGTATAGGAATATCCTCTAATTTACAACCTTAGCCCCTACAAATATTAGCGTGAAGAATGTCAAAGTAGGGCCTAAATTTCGACGCGGGATGGCTTCGCCTTCAGTTTCACTTGGTGATGTCTTGAGTTCATCTCCAAGAAATTCGATGTCTGGCTGCGTCTCAAAACTGAGTCGAGACATAAGCCTTCGCCTTACTTTTATGGTCACGACAGGTAAGACGGCGTTTCTTGTCTCAATTGTCTCAAAACTCTATTGAGACTCAATTGTTCATTTTTTTAACTTTCAAAATTCCTGTCTTTTTCGGAAAATGAGCAAAACAATATTTGGGTTTGTTACCTGGATTTTTTTTATCATGACGGAGTAGCCACCTTTCATTAGCACCACAAACGGTCATATAAATAAATGGGTCTAGACTATGCCCTAACTGCACGTACGTTTACTTTTATAATTCCCTATACGGGATAGAATAAAATAATGAAAGATTCAGAATCAAGAAAATCAGATTCGGATTTCCAAGATTTTGAAAATCATAAGATTTAAAGAATCAACAAAAATTGAAACCCCGTTCCAAATCTGTAAGGAGATCTTTCAAATCTTCCAAAATCTTCGCGAGCCTTCAAAAGATATTTGAGATTTGCTGTTCTGATTTGATTTGTTTGAGATTTCTTATGGATTTAAATCATTTCGGAAGTGAATAACCCTTTTACATTAGTACCAATTTGTCTCATAACCAGACACGCTAGGTTCAGATTTTAAAAAATGTAGCCCACTCGTTGATTGCATACAATTAAAAATATATTTATTGCTTTGAAAAGACTGAGCGAACATTGTACTAATAGTACTATGCGTCTGAACAAAAATTGTATTAATAGTACTACACCACTACCTGACAGTCCTGGTAGTCATTTTAGTATCTAAATGACGCGTACATTCACTGAACTCTGCACGTTCAACCATGCAAATGTGGTCGCACTGTACTCGAGGTCGCATAAAGCTACAAGCACTCTTGGAAATCACAACTGTTTCAATTAGGATGGAGGGCGAATTATCGCGATGACGCGTTGTCGGGAAGCGCTGCCGGGCTTGCTGATTTTCCCAAAGCATTGACAGAAAGGTACACAGAAGCTGAAAATCAGTGAAAGGTTACGTATTGATTCAGTGAAATAACCACTTTTGAGGGTTGGCAGCACTGCATCGTGTCAATTCAGCAATCATAATAAAATAATATTTTAGTATATTCAATCAAAGAATCATAGCAAAAACTTCAAATCCATAAATCTGATCAAACATTAAAAAGGTGAATAGTTCCGATGCTCTTAAATGACAAACAACCTCACATATTACTCTAATTTCAAGATTGGACTTTCATATATAAAACCGTTAAGTAAGTCTTTCGTATACGATTAAGAGTATATACATCCCATAGTTAATTCAGTAGACCTACAGCCCGAAAATTAAAAAATTTGTTTTATAATGAATTATTCTTCTTTACTCTGGTGTAAACTGTTCTGCATTTATCTAGTCCAAATTCCATGTGGATATCATTGGAAAACTGCTTCCACATCGATCACTTTCTGCTGTTTCAGGTCAGAACTATCGTATAGCTACAGGTCATCCAAGTACAGAAGATGAATCACTACGATGACAATCCTCATTGCCATATACTCTGAATCCATGAGACATGCTATTCAGTGTGTTGCTCAAAGGTTTCAACGATGAACAGAACCATAGTGCGCTGAAGGAGTGTCCTTGAAATATACCCGTCGTAAAGCGTATTGATGTAGTTATCCTTGGTTGTCCATGAACAAAATAATTGATTCTTGTGTCCCAGAGCCTCATCGCATGGCTTAGAAAGTCAGTAATGCGTGGACAGATTTTGTAAAGTTTAAAACTTCAATCAAATAGTCATGCGGCACGGAAGGAAACGCTTACTTGAAGTCAATGTATGCCATGTGTAAGTTCCTTTGATGCTTACGAGCTTGAGTCATGGCAACAGCATCTATAGTAACTAGATCTTTACAGCCTCTTGAGTTTTCACAACATCCTTTTTGTTCTTCTGTAAGAATGCCATTCTCGTCGCAATGAGAATATACCTTATCTACAATGATAGCTGTAAGACATTTATAAATTGTTGGAAGGCAGACTATCGGTCGAAAGTCAGATGGATTTGGAGCGTCTGGTTTTTTTGGTATCATATACGTATTACCTTGGAGCATAAAACCTGGCATCAGATCTGGGTGTTCAATGATCTTTTGAAAACACCTTGCCAACGCAAGATGCTCACTCGTCAGGTACTTGTACTTGAACTTTTGCACCATGTCCGGAACTGGAGCTTTCCAATTAGTTGTCCTTTTCAAGACCGCTGAAACATCTAAAGCTGTGATGTTTCTCAGATGCATTTCAGAGATATTGCTTGCCCTTGCTTCCTCCAGTTTGAACCACGCAGTGTCCAAATTGTATCTGTTCATTTTTCCCAAACACCGGACCAGTAGTTAGTTATATCCATGTACAGACGATGGATCACTTCGACGACATTCTTCATTGCCATGTACTCTGAATCCACGAGACATGCTATTTAGTGTTTTGCTCAAACGTTTTAATGCTGAACAGAACCATAGTGCCTTTGAAATATACCTGTCGCAATGCAGATTGATATAGTTCTCCTTACTTTTCCATGATGAAAATACTTGATACTTCTACCACAAAGCAACATCGCACAACTTAAAGCCAATGATGCTTGCAGTCAATTTCTGCCATGTGCAAGTTCCTCTGGTGTTTACGAACTTGAGTTATAATAACAGCGTCTATAGTGACTAGATCCTTACTGTCGCACGGATGTTTATAAAATCCTTTTTATTCTTGTGTGAGGATGCCATTCTCGTCGCTGTGAGAATAAGAGTTCTGAATTTTTGGACATTTAAAATCCGTCACTAATATTTTAGTTATCATTAAACCTTATAATATTGTAAATTTATTTCCAAAAACAATGAGTTGCAAAAATGAAAGTTTCATGAAAATAAAACTAGGAATAAACTTAACTCTGATCGAAATTCTATAGCAAAATTTCTTTATAGCCGACATATTAAATAAAAAATAAAAATTAAGTAATGTAAAAATGTTAGAACTATGTCCCTGGCGGACCAAAGAAAGCGAAAGGAGCCTCTGCAAAGTACCATTAAAGACCTCACTGGGTCCCCCTTCGGTTCTTTTTAAAAAAAAAAAAGAAATAATAGGATTAACACTTAAATTGTAGAAAATTGGATTCTACGTTTAAATTAGCATTAGAAACTCACAGAGGCCTTACAGCCTAGATGCTGTAAGGCCTTTTGGATGATGGAAAGGCTTAAGAATGTGGGGCATGGGGGTTAAACGGACCTCGGCCTGCATACGTTTGAATATAGATGAAAGAACACTTATAAGCGGGCACTCCTGGGTGATGTAAAAAGGATCCCTATAAACGGCTGTCATGTTATTCATGATTGTAGTATAATGTAAAGGTGAAATAGCGGGAGGAATCAAGCATATCCTAGTTTTCAAAATTCCTCAGTTTTAGTTTTTATTACAGGGACCCCAAGGCGACCAATTCAAAGACTTGTATACTTGCGAAGGGGGTCAACCTTGTCCCGCTGCTTAACGTATGTTCGTGAGACCTGATGGTAAAAGTCACGGACCTTAAATGAAAAGAAACGCTAGTCATCGTAGTGACTGACTTTTCATATGAAAGCGATATCAATACATCAGTGGAGGTACGTACACTGGTGGGATATTGCAAGGTAAGGAGTCTTCCTCTTCTATTGGGGTGCAATGCTCACTTCGACCATACTTTATGGGGCAGCACAGAAATCAACTCAAGAAGGAATGATCTACTCGAATACCTAATCACCACTGTTTTAGATATTACGAATACGGGAAACACAACGACTTTCAGTAACTCGGTCTGGGAGGAGGTCATTGACATTACTCTCTGTAACGGTAGTTTTATAGAAAACATCAAGAACTTGAGAGACTCAGATGAACCCACTCTCTTAGACATGTTACAGGTAGAGTTCAAGATTGAATCGATTATACCTTCGGGCCCTAAATAGGAAACAAATCAAAGAAGAACGGACTGGGATCAGTTTTCCACTAAACTAAGGAGAGCGCGCTCAAAGGTGCGGAGGTCCAACAGAGACAGGGATTTTCAGGAAAGGCCGCTGATATTTTCACGGAAGCCATCAAATTTACTTATGAAAGTAATTGTCGACCTTCAAAAGCCGAAAGGCTACGAGGCATAATAGTCAAATGGAAAACTAGAAGAGTTTCGCAGGAAATCCAGACATAGGTTCTGACGTGCCAGTACTGGCAAAACGGACGAACTATGCACCTCATTTACGGCAGAAAGAGATGAATGCAGAGGTGCAACGCGTAAGGCAAAGCAAGAAAGATGGACCAACTTTTTCACAGATTTAAAAAAAGGAGCAGAGGCGGCTAGACTGGATAAGCTGCTTTCACAAAATCTGCATACTATTCTCGTCACTATGAAATTACCCGACGGGGGATACTCAGAGTCGGACGAGAATACTATGGCTCACTTGATAAGGAAAAATTAATCAGGCTTTGCAAGGTTCATTAATTCATCGATTTTATCTCAAAAAGGTGAAAAACTGCTATATTTACAATCGATTAACAAATGCTAATAACTTAGATGAAGTTCGTGCAATGTGTTCAATTGTTATAAATAAATTTATAAACAAAATCTATTATTGCTGTACAGTTCAGCCTGGAAGTTCTTTTCATCACGTTTTCCCCGCTAATCGAGTGAAATTAATGTTTCATTGAAATCAAACACTAAAGTATAATTTTTTTAATTGATATAAATAAATTTCATGAAAAAATTTAATAAATAAGCGCCTCTGTATATATAAAGTGCATTTTTTGTGCAATCATTAGGTTTCCCTTCAAAAATGAAAATTCCGTGACAAAAATGGACAATCAAAATATTTACTATTGTTATAAACAATAATGATTAATAAATGCAATAAATAGTCTCTTCTTAATAGAAAAAAATCCATTTTTTTGCATAATTGTTTATTTTATCCATAAATTAATATTATGATGGACGGCGCTGGCGCTTGACAATACTTTTCATTTTTATCAACAATTCTGATCAACAAATGCATTTAATAGACGATTTCAAATAGGAAAAATCTCTTTCTTGCTAAAATGTTGATTATACCATAAAAAATGAAACTTCTACGAAATATACTGACATCCAACAACATTTCTCATTGTTATAAACAATCATGACCAATTAATTCTTAAAATAATTCTTTCGTATAGAAGAAATATTTTTTTTGGGTTCTATAGTTAATGTTACCTTGAAATCAAAAAATTCTGGTATTCAGCAGCGTTGCCCTTTCTTATCTGATCCATCTGCAATCAGCAGATCCTGAACTTGTGCATCCATGGGACAAGGGAGCCTTACCTTAAGGATTCTGAAGTTGTTTATGTCGGGATCAGTCATGATCAACAACTTATGACACAAATCTTCAAAATAACGCCAAATTTCTCGATTGATACTTTGTCAACCCCGATAATACTCGAATTCAAATCAGGATCTTCAGAGAATCGTCGAGCAGTATTTCCATTATTAGATGTTTTAGTCCCATGTTGTAGAACATCCACGATCAGGCCCGTTTTCTCCAAAAATTTTTTCTAAATTCTTTTCTTCACATCGCCCATTTTCTGTTTTTCATCGTCTAACCTCGCTGCCCATTTGCAGAATTCTATGCGATACGCAATGTGAAGGATACATTCCATGAAGCGTATCCAAGCATGTAGTGTGGAAAAACCAAAAGAGAAGTTTTTGATCTTCACAGAGAAGAGTTTTATTTTTTCCATATCGTTCATCGTGGAGGGCTTCGAGGAGCACATATAACATGATGATAATGATTGTGCTTCATTAAGCGCTTGGAAAACCTTTCCGTCAACCATGGACATTATCATTTTATGCGTGACTTTGCAACGATTCTGACTTCGACCGAAATTAATTGTTGTTGGTTTGAGTTCATCAATTTCTCCTTGAATCTGCTTTGCCTTAGAGATAGTAGTCTCCTTCGTTTTCTTTGCGTAGCCGAATCGCATGATTCGACAAAGTCTTGATGACCCAGGATGTGGATTTTTCCAAATCGCCAAATATCTACCAGTTTCCGTGTCTATCATCTCCAATGCTAGCGGTTCCATCGAAAAAATGAAGATTCTTGTATCCGATTTACTAGGATTAGTAAAACACTGGTTGTACGTATTATGTCCATATGTCCCGTCACATTCATACTTTGAAGATAAAGTCATTGAAAGATTACGTGTAGATATCAACATTTTTAGCTTTCGATTTAATACGAATAACTTCATACTGATTTTCACTCAATTTTGTGTCCGCCATCAGTGCTAATGCCTCATCATCACTATAGCTTGAAATTCCTCCTACTTATGAATATGCTAGTTCGTCAGGCAATTCATCGTGTTCATCATCATCATTTGACAAAAGTTTACTCATGTCATTAGCGATTTTAATTTTACCAGAAGATCGCAAAATACTCAGAAATTCATTCTGTATTTCAGTCATTATAACATTCCTGAATTTTGAGCAGTTTTTGTCTCTTAGTTGATTTTGAGCTATTCTCGAAATCATCTAAAGGTTTTCTCCCGGGACAAACTCCAACGAATTGAACAGAGAAATCTGAAAGCAGCCATTCTGCATTCCTGGCCCTAAATTTTGTTACGTTATAAAAAGCTTTTTCCACTTTTTTTCGAATGTGGACATGAAATAAGATGACTTATCTTCGATTGATTTCAGACATTCGTCTTTGATATCGTAATTGACTTTGATATAGCTCAGAAGTTTTCCTTTTTCTTTGTCGACACTTATGATCAGAAAATCACGAAGAACTTGCTTTGGAACTTTAAATTCATTCATTGTCGGAACAATGAATTTGATCCAAAATAAGGTTTTCAATTGAAACTTATGATGGAATGATTTGAAACTTACGACTGATAAAACTTCATAGTACCACAAGACGAACACGAAAACAGAGTATTTACAAATATACACTTTATGAGAAATAATCCTTACTATTTGGACTCAAGAGTTGTAAATAATCAGATCATCATCAGATCCTTACTATTTGGACTCAAGAGTCGTAAATAATCAGATCATCATCAGATCACTTGATTGCATTTTAAGAAATGTGCCCGTGACTGATGATATATACCGGTTCAGTCCCGTGCAAAATAATCAAATAAAATCCAACACTAACCAAAAATGCCTTTGATTTGTTAGGCAGTAACCATATTAAGCCTTTGACAAGATTTTAAAAGAAACAAAGCGAATAATACCCTACTAAAGGTGTTGTCGCGTTGGCGTCGCGGTAGGGCTTAAGCTTTCCTCTCGTGACTTTGACCTCTATGTTGGCGATAGTACTGCTACTAACAGGGTTTTCCCTGCCAGATAGGCTGATAACGAAGAGAAGAGGGACTAAGAAGAACACCAAAATCTATCAATTAAAAATGGAGAGTATATTGCAGAATTTGAAACGCTTGTCAATTCCCGAGGATCGCCTGGCGCCCCTGGAACTACAGCAGGACTAATCAACACATCACAGAAGACTCAACCTATTAATGAGCCAACACCCCCATCTGCTTCAATGGTGGATGGCCTTATACAACCAAAGGCCGAAGCAGAGGTTCAGTAACCAAAAATTGACGAAAACGGACGTATCATATGAACAGAGATGTAATGCGTCTTAAATTTTTGGCAGAGAAATGTGGACAAAGTATGAGGAGAGAACATCATAGTTTCTTCTTACATAAATACCCGGACCCAGCTACCAAAATAAATTAGCATAATATGGCAGATAAAAAACGCTCAATATCTGTAAGCAGACTTCTTTCGGCTATTAAAATAGCTGCATCAAAATGGAAGTGGAACAGCAGCTTCCTATTGATGAACTTCTCTTGGAAGATGTGGACAACGAAGACTTGATTGAAGCTGAAGGTATAGGCGTTAGGGATTAAGAAAATCATGTGCCGGATCCATTAAAACAACATCCAGATACAGTCTGTCAAGTTAAAGCGTGGGTGGCTTTACTCACAGTCGGTAAAGTGTATCGACATGATTTTGGTGTCAAAATATTAAGAAGAGCTCCCTCTTTCATGCTTTTTGATTTAACATTCAGTTTGCTTTCAATTCTCA
>NC_046660.1:126509532-126518553 GCF_010883055.1 Belonocnema kinseyi | reverse complement strand
AGGGAGCTCTTCTTAATATTTTGACACCAAAATCATGTCGATACACCTTACCGACTGCGAGTAAAGCCACCCACGCTTTAACTTGACAGACTGTATTAATAATGATTATGTGGATAGCGAAATCGAAGTAAAACTACAGTACATTAAAAGGAATTTGGTTCATGCTTTACTGGATTTCATATATTTAAAACCAACACTAAGGCATTATTGACCCGAAATGAGCATCACAAATGATCTGCGTGCATTAATAGAGCACATCAATAGCAAGGTTTCACTTGCGTATTTGAACACAATAGAAACTGCGTTAGAGGTGCGAACGCTTTTATACTGTGCAACTGTGGAAAATGTTAATACTTTGGGCCGCAGAACTAGGCCTGCAAATGCAGTTGCTGTCCGAGCAACAGATCGAGACCCACCATGGAAGATCAGGTTGGATATGGATGTCAGCATAGTAAGGTACAAATTCGGTCGATTAACTCCATATAAAAAAGTAAATAGAAACAGAAAGCTGATAAAGCATGTTACTGAAATCATTCACCCTCAGCACATCGGGACATTAACGCCAGCAATATTGTATGAGATTATGGACTCCCAACCGCAGAAACTTGATGTTCTTACTGCCAGACTGCGTCGGTACAGGAAAAGTCGTGCACGAAGGCAACAAAATCGAAACTTTCGGACAGACAAAAGAAAGTTCCATGGGAAACTGAGTGTAAAACAAAATTACCAGCAAGACACCGAAGTCCCTTAGTTGACAGATATGACTAACTACTGGTCGGGTGTATTGAAAAAAACAGCAAGGGGCATGTTGCGCTTTACAACATCATATGTAAAGTAGATCTCGACTAGACGCCTTTGAAATTTCGTCAGAGGAGACTTTGAACATCAACGCAAGAAACTATAGAGGAATCGAAAACGCAATGGAGGCAGTCAGCCATCCACGGTAAGCACTACAAAACGTTAGATCAATACGAAATGAATTATTTTTATCATTCTAGGTTGAAACTGTTTCCCCGAAATTGCTCAACAGTCACAAAGGATGTGAGTCGCTGTCTCATCATCCTTTCTGCACAGGCGACAGAGGGGACTTTGTTCAAGTCCTATCCTATGACTGGCATACACGAGGTTTCCGTGTCCTATGAACATTTTTGTTAGGACTTTGACTTATTTCCTCCCGAGCCTAACTATTTCCTTCGCACGGTTAGAGTTTAGCTTTCTTGCCTAAATTAGGTTTGGGTCCAGTGAAATGTTCTTTTGCTGCTAGTTTTTCTAGTCTTAACGATATATCATTACCCTTAATGCCGCTGTGTCCAGAGATACAAAGGAGAGCAACGCTGTTGTTTTTCGCTAGCTGATTCATTGCCTCAAAGCACTCCCAGACTATTATGACGTTGCCGTTGTTTATCTTAGGACCATTATGGCAACCCTGCTGTCTGAACAGACACAAATGTTTCTTTTGTTGCCATAATCCTTTGCCTTGTAGGCGCAAAGGGACATGGCATAATTTCAGATTGCAGATCCGTGGCGTAGGACTCTATCGCCATTATGAAGTCCATTCCATTCCTGCTACTATATACGCCGGCTCCTGCGTTCACCTTGTTCCTGGAACAATATCTAAACCAGGTGTCTCCATCACTGGGCAGGTGTGCCTCACTCTTAACCCATTCCTCATGCGTGGATAGGCTAATTCGATACTTCTTGTCGAAGAGGAAGTGGCCAGTGGACATTTTGCGTAAGAGTATGCTCTGTGTCGGCCTTCTCGCGATGTCGATTAGTATCCGCACTATCAACGAAATACTATTATCGTATACTATATTTAATCTCCAGGCGGCCTTCGCAGCCACGGCCTTGATCGTGAGATAGGGGATTCCATACCTATTAGTGCACCTAGAGCCATGGAGGATGTCGACTTCGAGGTACCAGTGATTCCTTTAAGAATTATGCCCCCGAGCCGTTACAGTCGAGGCTTCACAGCGGACGTTTAAGCCTATTCCACCAGACTACTACCGTATTAGCTAGAGCCATAAAGTCGCTACTAGCTTCTTGCACTAGTTTTCCAGGTGCTCGTTCCATTACAGATTCTTATCGAATCTGACTTTTATATATGTATCTTTCCTTGATTTCCAGTTTTAATGCACGCGTGGCTCCTTCCTTATACCTTTTGGTGAATACAACCGTGTCCGTTTTATGATAACTAGTATATCGTCTGCATAGCCTATAACGTGGTGGACCTGAGTCGCGAGCAAATAAAACAGTTCATCCAATACCAATATCTATAGCAGGGGCGATAAAACAGCACCCTGCGGATATCCCGGGTCAAAAGTTTTACATAAAGTAGTATCGGCTTTAGTCGTAGTTAGGCTCATGTTGTCCAACACGTGACAGGTTTATTTCACGCCGGAAATAAGCACACGATATGGGATCATGGCCGCCCTGATCATCTCTCCAGTCGTGTATCCAGGTCTAGAAAAAAACATATATCCAGCCTTCTTACAGAAGGCTCGAGAGAAAAGCATATGGCCTAATCGAGGCAGTAAGCCTAATTGAAGAAAAATTAAAGCAAAAAGGCCTCGAGATTGGAACCTTTATGGACATTCAAGGAGCTTTTATATACAGCACTGGGGAGGTGATCAGGGCGGCCATGATCCCATATCGTGTACTTATTTCAGGCGTGAAATGAACCTGTCACATGTTGGCATACATGTTGGCTCTATTAAATAATCTTCTAGTATCTCTCTAAAGGGCCTGAAGTTAGTCCGTCCACTTAACGCCGCTACCAAGTCAAATTTGAAATTGGAATGCGCCATATTTTTTTTTCTTTTTACATTTTCATCAGAGAAGGTATTAGATTCGTGTCAAATTTGAGAAATAGGTGTTTACGACTTAGGGGTAGTTTTTTCGAAACATAATATATGTCATCAGAGAGAAAAAAAAGAGCAAAACAATTTGCCCCGATCGTTCATCTCATTATAATAATTTTTTGTGAGATTTTATAGGTGGCGGCGCTAAGTGGACGTCGTGCGAGTGCCGCCACCATTTTCTCAGAAGTTTAAAGAGCAAAAATATTTCTTTAACATGAAATTAGAAAAATATGGCGAATTCCTTTTTTTAATTTGCGTTGGTGGCGGCGCTAAGTTCCAATCACCCTCTCTGAACTTCCCCACATTTAAGCCAGTCAGACGGTCATGGATTCTTATACCTAATCGGATCAAACTCGTCAGCTTTTAGTAATTAGCGATACATAACAGGCCCTAATTGCTTCGTTAATGGATATAGAATACAAGCAGAGGTCAATTACCTCATGACGTCTAGTTATCACAAAGGCATGTCTGCGATTTTGTATGGGCAAATTAGTAGTCAAAAGGTAATCTAAAAGGTACTAAGCTTTGATCCTGATGCTTTGCTTTGGTGCTCGATTTTAATTGACACCAGGTGTTTAGTAGATAGATAAATATTAATTTTTCGGCCTTCTGGCGTCAAAAGAGAAAAAAATTGATTCGCTTACACTTCCATTTTTTTACAGGATTTTCTTAGAACTACCTCTTGAAAACTAGTATCCTTCCACACCTTATCGCTAAGACGCTGGCTTCTATAGCCCTTCGTGCTTAGCTTTGCCTCGCACGCATTTAAAAACTTTTTCACTTTGCCACGCATTGCCAGCCTCTGCCTCCGCGGCTAATACCTAATATTGATCTAATATTTAGAATATTTACAATTTTCTTACACTTACTTCTCTTCTTCTCCATCTTATTCAACACACCCTTCACCCATGCTACTCCTACTTTATACCCACTTATATGCAAAAATACCTTTATGCTTTTCCCACTTCTTTCCACCTCTTCACACTTCAATAGCCAGTGCTCCACTTTTACATCCCCATTCTTGTACAAGTAATACATGCTCTTCTCTCTAGAAAGCCAGAACCTATTAAAATCCTCCATGCAACCACATCTCATTCTCGCTATAAGTTCCTGACATCCTTTCTCCCCTTACGCACATATATTGCGCTCTCTCCCTGGGCATAAGCTACGCATAGTCTCCGTTAAAACTGAACTCTCCTCTTCTCTTCACCCCTGCTTCTTTCTTTCTCTCCCTGCCCTACAACCTCTTTCTCTGACCGCCCTTCCCTTCCACTTCCACTCCCCTCCCTTATCTCGCCCAACTCCTTTCACGAACACCACAACCTTCTACTTTTTTGCATTGAACTCTAACCTATTTTTGTCCAAGTATCTTCTTAACCTTTGCATCATCTTCGTTAAAACCTTCTTGCTCTTAGCTAGCAGCACTATGTCATATGCATATGCGAGTGTCCATATCCTGAATCCTCTTACCCTAACTCCTCTTACCACTCCGGCTGCTAGCATACTTTCTATATATGCGATTAAAATTGTAAAAAGCGTTAGGCTGAGCGGACACTCTTGCCTCAAGCTCTTATCCACGCAGAAACCGTCAGAGATCTCCTTTTCTCCTCTCACCCTATCTTTTGTCTCCTTCTATACCTTTCTTACCCTCTCGATCAGTCCTCTCTCCACTCCTCTTTCTTTCATCGCTTCCCACAATCTCTCCCTATCAACCGAAGAGAACGCGACTTTCAGATCTACAAAAAACGCGTACACTTTCGCATCCTTTTTAGCTAATTCTCTATCTACCATGTGCTGTAAGGCGTAAATATCGTAGATAGTACTTCGTTCCTCCCTAGGCCCTTCTGACATAAATTTCCGTGTTAGGATTTAGATCAGTTCTATTTTAAATTATATGACCGCACTTCTTGTTTATACCTTTGACTCCTGCCTTCTCACAACAATGCTCCTGAAGTAGAGCAAAAGCCGCATATTTCGCTGTATAACGTCTGCTCAAGATTGCTGGAACAAATTTAAAGTGGTGAAGATTGATTTGAATAAACTTAAAATCTGAGGATTTGACGAAGTTCATTTAAGGAACTTTTTCAGAATGTGTAATCGGTTCTGAATTTTGAGTGATAAAGGGTATAAGATTAGAAGGGAAGGAGCTAAAGGAAGGTATGGACGAATTACTAAAAAGGATTGATGCTAATGTAGAGATGGAGGAAGGGCGAAGTGCGAAGTGTCTGAAGTTAAGAGCGAAGACGGGAGATAATCGTACTGGTGAAACGAAAGAAATGGGAACATAAGAGGCAGGTGATGATAAAAAAAGAGGTTGGTATATTGAAGCACGGATAGAATAGAGGATGATTTGACAAGGGCAGAAAGCGGAATAGGAAAAAGAAAAGAAAAAGAGAAGATGGGTTAAGTTAGGGAGAATACAACTAGACGGAGTATGGTGGGACAGGGATGAAGAAAGGGAAGAGATATTGTTTAAAGTAGTAATGTTTCGTCTTTATGCGACTTTCTGTAATTAAAAACGATTCAATTTATCGAAATCGCCTATTTCAAAGCTATTTTCGGTTTCCTTATTATTTAAATGAATGTTTAAAGTTACTTGATTTCTCAGTTTGCGTTTGTGAGGATAGCCTTGTCGCTTGAGAAAAACAGTGTGCTAGCAGCAATGTATCGCGAAAGATCGCTGTCCGATCTTCTCGGATCAGTGAAGTGATTAACTCCATAAGGGCATTAAATATTACACTTCGGCGGTTCAATGTATATCTTTATCTGCTAACTGCTTTGAAAGAAAATCAAGAGATTAGGATTTTAATATTTTCAGATTTCTATGCCGGTAATTCTCATGGTTTGAATACTTCGCGAGCCTCTTTGTATGCGTATATTTTGAGGTAACGTTATTTTAAGTAAAAAATATAAATATAAAAATATATATATATACACGTATTATTAATGATAATATTATAATTATGTTACATTATGATAGTCTTATTTATGTCTTGACCCGCATTTGAAATAAATTAAAGAAATTGACGATTTTTGAATTCATATCGTTTGGATAAAAACTCCATTATTTGGTTCAAAAATAAATTATTTTGTTGAAAGTGTAACTATTTGGTGAAAAAAGTCCTCTTATTATTGGTTGACGATTCAACAACTTTGTTGAAAATTTATTTTTCCTGTTAAAAATTATTCATCTTTATCTGAAAATGTTACTATTATATGATTGATTAACAATTAATCGTATATATTGGTTAAGTTGAAAAATATTTTTTATTTATAAAAAACATTAACCTTCTGGGTCGAAAATTCACATTCTCCCTTGGAATTTTAACAATTTTGTTGAAAATTCGTTTTTTCTCTTGTTCAATTCAATTTTTTATCAGTTTTTATCTGGAATTTGAACTATTCTATTTTTATTTGAAATTTTATCCTGTACATTGTATTGGTTGAAACACGAATTATTTGATAAAAAATTAATTTATTTGTTTTCGATTATGATTTTTTTTAATTGAAAGGATTTTTCAATAAAATTTTTCAAATTGAATTTAAGGTATCAAAAATGGAAAAATAATTAATTTTGCAAGATGATTCTGAATCCGTTAAAAGTTAAGGAATTAATAGATTTTAGTTTTTAAAATTATTTCCAATGATGACTTCAAATATTATTTCAGTCTAAAAAAATTTTATTTCTAACCAATTCAATTTGCAATTTTTTTAATTAAAAAAAAAATTTCATTAATTATTAGCAATATTTGACCGTTCATTTAAAACAACCCATTATAAACTACTATTAAAAACTATAAAAATTTGAGCAGAATGAGATAGTTCAATTTCCAAATAAAAGCGATTAATTTTTAATCAATCATAGAATAGCTACATTTTCAGATAAAGAAAAATAATTTTTAACAGAAAAAATGAATTTTCAACAAAGTTGTTAAACAGTAAATCAATAAGATTAATTTTTGACCGAGAAAGTTAATTATCTACAAAAAAATTTTAAACAAAATACATGAATTTCCAACGAAATTATTTAATTTTGAAGTCAAAAAGGCGAATTATCTACAAAAAGTTGAATTTTTTAAGCGAAAAATATGATTTTTCAATTAAAGAGTTAAACTTTCAACCAAATAGTTACATTTTCAACCATAATTATAAAATTTTGTTAAAAAATGCGCATTTTTTTGTTGCAAATTAGTTTAACTCTTAGTGAAATAATCGACTTTTAAACCCAAGATGATGTACAGTTGATATTTCAAACAAACAATTGCATTTCTGACTAAAAATGATACATTTTCAACAAAAAACTTTAAATTTCTACTGAACAAGGTCAATTTACTACAAAATACATGAACTTTTAACGGAATTATTTAATTTCAAAGTCAAAAAGAGTATTATCTACAAAAAAAGTTGAATTTTTAACCTTCTTCTTCTTCTTTATTCATAATGTGCCCTTGAAATTTCCTCTTCCTCGTCTCTTTCTCTACCATATTTTCCTCCCTTTACAACTTTTCTCTCTACTCCTCCTAGCAAATCCAAAAAATATTTCTTCCATTCTATCATTTCAATATCTTGGTTTACTCTTTTTCTTCTTTTTCTTTCTCTATTTACTACCTTCCATACCTCTTCTTCCGCCCTAGCCTTCTCCGCCTCTTCCTCAAACCTTTTATTCTCTTCCTCTTTCTTTTGATAACACAATTCAGTATACTCTTTCTTTTTTTTCCTATATTCTTCCCCATTAATTTTTTCTTTTCTCCATTTTCTTAATTCCTTTCTGACTTCCTTTTTTTTCTCTTTGCAGTCATCATCCCACTCACTTCTATTCCCCCCTTTACTAACTTAATTATTATTTGTGCACTCTAATCCTATTTTTATTTCTCCTATCATTTTTTCCATCTCCTCGTCCACATTTCCCTCTCCAATTTTGATACTTCTTATTTTTTCTCTAAACTGTTCTTTTCCTTCCCTTGACCAATCCCCTTTTCCTACACTTTTTACATTTGCTCCCCTATTACTCATATTGCTACTCCTTTTTTGTCCCTCTAATGTCACTATTAAGGGAAAGTTATCCGAATCAATATATACTCCTACTTCTAGTTTCTTAACCTTCTCTCTTACCTCATCATCCACTATCACATAATCAATTACCGTTCCCCTTTCACTTCCTGCGCTTGTATATTCTCCTTTTTCATCCCCTTCTATATTCCCGTTTAAGATATACCATACCAACTCCTCCAAGCTCTTTAAAAACTTTTTTGCCTCCACATTTAGTACCTTATCTTTGGATTTTATTCCTTTCTCTTCTCCCCATTCCCTTCCTGCTCTGTCTCCTGTTCTTGCATTGAAATCACCACCTATTATCATCCTAATCCTAATCTAATTTGTAACCACTTGGTAACCTTCCCCTTACTCTTTCCCATCCCTTTTCATCTAACCACGTCTCCATCATTACGACTACATCCCATTGTGTCAAATTTCGCATAAACTCCTTATCCTTTCTCTCTAATCCTGCGATATTCCGGTAACAAATCTTCCATTCTTCCCTACTTTCGTTTCTCATCTTTTTTTCCTTCTTACTATTTCTTATTTCCCTATCTCCCGTTCCTTCCTCTTCTAGTTTCCCTGCACCTCATTTCTTACTATCTCTTCCTTTCTTCATCCCAATCCTACCATACTCCATCTATCTGAATTCTCCCATACTTAACCCATGTTCTCTTTCCCTTTTTTCTTTCCTCTTCCGCTATTTTCCTTAATTTATACTGCATCTTCCTTTCTACCCATGTCAATTCATCCTCTATTCTCTCCGGACTACCATATAATAACCTCTTCTTTGTCATCACCTCCCTCTTATGTTCCCATTTCTTTAGTTTCACCAGTACCATTATCTCCCCTCTTCTCACTTCCCTTCCTATATTTCGTATTTCCTCTATCTCTACTTTAGCATCAGTCCTTTTTAGTACTTCGTCCACCCCTTGCTTCAGCTCCTTCCCCTCTAATCTTATACCCTTTATCACTATGTTCAATTTTCTTTCTTCCCTCTCTCTCTTCTCTATTCTTTGTTCTGCGTTTCTCAGCCTTTCTATCTCCTTATTCCCACTCTCGCCCCCACCGCAATTCCCGTTTGAGCTTTCAAGTTTCTTCATCCTACCTCTTATCTCCTCTACCT
>NC_046660.1:126486661-126509432 GCF_010883055.1 Belonocnema kinseyi | reverse complement strand
CTTCTCTCCTGCTTTTCTTCATAAATCCCCATTACCTCTATCATCACTTCTCTAATTTCCTTTAGCCTTTCTTCTTTCATCGACATTTCATTTTCATCTCCGGTCCCGTCGGCACCCTCCCTGTTATCGCTTTTCCCTACCAAACTCTGCTTTTCCGGCGGCGATCTAAACATTTTCTGGTATTTTATACTCGCTTCGATATCTTACTTCTCTTCACTGCTTTTCCTCTCCCCTCTCTTCCTTTTGATAAATGCTTCTATGGACCCTATGCTTTTTGCTCTCAATCTTTCCTTTTCTATAGTTTTTTTATACTTCCCCCTTGCCTTCCTTTCCTTTATCTCTTTCGGCGTACTGAAGACTTCTTGCTCTAATTCTGTTTCTTCCGAGGAGATACTTGCTCCACTAGCCATTAATAAAATTCAAATTTTCCCGCCTTCTATCTTCCTGCCGCTATCGTCGCTGTCTGTTACCTGTCACGCCTTTCTTTGTCGCTACCCAACCCTGCTACTACCAATCCGTCAACAGAGTCTTCCCACCCTGTCACAAATCTACAAACAAACTTCCACACAAATCTGTCTCAAACCTCCAAAATATCTACCTCCCCTTTGCAAACTCACAATCCCTCAATTAGATCTCTCACCTTCACACCCTTCCACACACTTCCACAATCCACTCACCTCAAATTTCACCACAATATCAGAAAAACTCAGCATCTACAATTCCCACTATTTTACACTTTCTATCAAATTGTTGACTTTTAACGTCCAAAGTGTGCATTTTTTACAAAACTGTAAAATTTTGAAAAAAAATTTTAAATTTTAACAATGTAGTTGCATTTACAACAAAACCACTTTGCAGCCAAAAAATATTTACAGTTGACATTTCAACCGAAAATTTAAATTTTTAACCAAAAAGTATAAATTTTCCATACAAAAATTTAATTTCTACAAAGAAAGAAGAATTTTTAACAAAATACATGATTTTTTAAACCAAAAATGGTATAGATTAATTGTCAGTTTCAAACATGTATTTTTACAACACATAAAACACATTTTCATCAGAATAGTTATTAAGTAAAAAAATAAAGAAATTTTAACATAGTATTTGAACTTTTAATAGAAAAGAGGACTTTTTTACAAAACAGTTACATTTTCAACAGAATAATTAAGTTTTCAACCAAATAATTGAGTTTTTATCCAAACGAGATTTTGACAATGTTGTGAATATTTGAATTTTTAATGACTGATGAAATGATAACGTGAATTATCAAGCAATTGTCCAAGTTTTTCTTTAGTGTGCGATATTGTTTAAACTGAAAACAAAAAGGTAAATATTTGTATTATAAATCTATGCGTGTTTTCTATCTATAAATATTTATATAAATAATTTAAAAGAAAAACAATTAAAAAAAATATGTGGATAATTTCTTGACAACTCGCCTTGTCGTTTGCTTAAACAGATGTAGTGACTATTTAGTTTGTAAAATATAAGGAAAAATCTTTATAAAAATATATAATTTTTTGGGAATTAGTTAAGTTTGAAAAATTTATATCATGTAACTATTATTACTATGAAATTAGAATTTAAAAAATCTTAATGACGCCTGCTAGGTGTAATTTAAAGTGTTTTTCTTTTAAATTATTGATATAAATATTTATAGATAGGTAACAATTTGATAGAAAGTTAAACTATTTGTTCTAAAACTAAAATTTCGGTTGGAAAATCATATTTTTCGGTTAAAAATTCAGCTTCTTTTGTAGATAATACACTTTTTGACTTTGAAATTAAATAATTTCTTATAAATTTCCTGTATTTTGTTGGGAATCGACCTTGTTTGGTAGAAATTTAATGTTTTTGGTTGAAAACGTATCATTTTTGGTCAAAAATGTTTGGTTAAAATATCAACTATATATCTTCTTGGGTTTGAAAGTCGATTATTTCACTAAGAGTTCATACTAAATTCATGTATTTTGTTTAAAATTTTTTTTTGTAGATAATTAAATTTCTTGGTCAAAAATTCATCTTCTTGATTAACAGTTGATCAATTTTGTTAAAAATTCATTTTTTCTGTTAAAAATTATTTTTCTTCATCTGAAAATGTAACTATTCTAGGATTGATTAAAAATTAATCGCTTTTATGTGAAAATTGAACTATTCCATTTTTGGTTGAAACTTTATCTTGTACATTGTATTAGTTAAAACACCAATTATTTGATAGAAAATTAATTTATTTTGTTAAAAAGTAATTGCCTTAAAATTGACCTGATTCTTTTTTTTTTTAATTTTTAAAATCTTTTCAAATACTCACTTAAAATTAATTTTTCAAAATAAAAAATCATTTTTAATTTTCTTAGCAATCACAACCATTTTTGTTATTCTTTTTAAATATTTTACAATTCTCAAAAAGCTTACCTTTTTTTAAATCTGCAAGAATCTACATCGTCTTTCAAATTATTTTAAATAATTTCAAGTTTTAAATTAATTTTAAATCTTTTTTTAAATTAAAATTGTAGCTATTAAAGTTAAAATTTACCTCATTACAATTTTAACAATTCAAGGCTTTCTATTTTGAACCATTCTGTTCAAATTTTTATAGTTTTTAATAGTTGTTTATAATGCATTGTTTTAAATGAACGGTCAAATATTGCTAATAACTAACGAAATTTTGCTTTCTTTTAATTAAAAAATTTCAAATTGAATGGGTTAAAAATAATAACTTTTTAGACTGAAATAATATTTGAAGACATCATTGAAAATAATTTTAAAAACTAATATCTATTAATTCTTTAATTTTTAACGGATTCTGAATTTTCTTGTAAAATCAATAATTTTTCCATTTTGAATACCTTAAATTCAATAAAAAAAAAATTTATTGAAAAGTTCTTTCAATTAAAAAAAATCATAATCGAAAACAAATAAATTAATTTTTTATCAAATAATTCGTGTTTTAACCAATACAATGTACAGGATAAAATTTCAAATAAAAATAGAATAGTTCAAATTCCAGATAAAAACTGTGATAAAAAATTGAATTGAACAAGAGAAAAAACGAATTTTCAACAAAATTGTTAAATTTCCAAGGGAAAATGTGAATTTCCGACCAAGAAGGTTAATGTTTTTTATAAATAAAAAAGATTTTTCAACTTAACCAATATATACGATTAATTTTTAATCAATCATATAATAGTAACATTTTCAGATAAAGATAAATAATTTTTAACAGGAAAAATAAATTTTCAACAAAGTTGTTGAATCGTCAACCAATAATAAGAGGACTTTTTTTTACCAAATAGTTACACTTTAAACAAAATAATTTATTTTTCAACCAAATAATGGAGTTTTTATACAAACGAGATGAATTCAAAAATCGTCAATTTCTTTAATTTCTTTCAAATGCGGGTCAAGACATAAATAAGACTATCACTTTAATTTACCCATGAGGAGAGAGGCTGGTTCTGGCGAGTAAAACAATAATTCAGACCGTAGTATTTCAGTGATGATTTATTGACATTTTATTAATAATTAGGCTCCCGCACGCTTTTCAATTTTAGCTGAATTATCAGAAACTGTTAATTTAAATTTCTCCTTTGATTAAAATGGAGGCATTATAATCTCAGTTATCAGAGATTTCTTAGGCGATTCTACGCACTAAAACCAATTTTAAGTAAATTGGAAAGGCTAATATAAAAGTGGCTACTGTCAAATAACGGTTAGAACTTCTTGACCAACGCTGGAAAAGTTATGAAACCCTGCATCTAGAAAGTAAGCTGGAACTACGTCAGCTGAGCGTGAGAAATTGGAATATTTCACAGTCTAAATACACTGTTTGAAATTGTCCTTAAAGGGCGACGCTGAAGGTTTTTTAAGACATGTTTCGATAACTGATGCTAATTTTATCTTCATTTGGGACTCGCTGAAAACCAGATTTGACAACAAGAGAGCTTTAATCTCAACCTCATTTACAAGCCTTCATCAATCTTCCTAATGTGTTTAATAATATTCTGGTAGACTTGAAAAACTTACGCGATAAAAGAAATGAGGCATTGGTGGATCTCAATCATCTTAGGCGCTTAATAGAACATTGGAGTGATTTACTTATTTTTATAATGATTAAAAAGTTTGATATTAGTACTCTCAAGGAATGGGAGATGCATATTAGTTCTAGCACTGATTATCCTACTTATCAGCAACTTGTCTCATTTTTGGAAACTCGCACACGTATTTTGGAGGCTATTGAAGCTTCAAAACCTGGTTCGAGTTCTTAAGAAAAAGTAAGGCTTTAAAATAATCGAGAGTTAGAAGTTGTAAGGATAATCATTCTTTATTTAAATGCAACCAATTTAATGCTCTTTTTGTGGACAAGCGTTGGGAAGTTGCTACAAATAATCATTGTTGTTATAATTGTCTAAAGGCTGGACATCGACTTGATGATTGTGTTAGTAAATTAAAATGTTACAAGTGTGGTAGGAGACATAACTCCCTGTTGCATTCCGATGATTGTAATTCAAATCCCACCTTTACCACCAACTAACTCGGCATCGGTTACTGCTCTATTGGCAGTTTCAGGTTCCCTTGCGTCACAATTAAATGTTCCCGCCAATTCCACCCTAAAGGTGGGTATGAACCATGTTTCGGTTAAAGAAGCAGACGATAAAGTTTCGTTTCATTTTCTGAATATTCATCCAAATTTATCACGCTTAACCTTACTCTCGACGGCTGTTATTTCCTTCCAAGCTGAAAATGGAAGAAGTCACAGATTTAGAGTTTTGCTGGACCAAAGATCTGAATGTTGTTTTATTACCGAGAGAGCAATAAAAATATTAATTCAACGCTTTAAAAAGATTAAAGCAGTAGTATAAAGGGTTGGAGGAGTTAATATTGGTTCTTTAAAAAAGTTAGCAGAATTTAATTTAATTTCTACAGAAAGGAACTGTCCTAAAGTCCACATCCAAACTTTAGTATTATTACACCTTACATCATATGCTCCTCCTGTAAGATCTAACGTGGGGAGTGAAGATAAATTAAAAGAGTTAGGATTAGCAGATCCAAATGCCTTTAGCTCTCATCAAGTTGATTTGATTTTAGGGGCCGATAAATATGGCTCATGTTGACTTCCTGGTCTCTAACAGAGTATACTGGGTTCTCTTACTGCGCAAAGTACCGTTTTTGGTTGGATATTATCTGGGCCAGTTTCAGTCAGAAATAAAAAAATTATCATTCCAGTTACAAAAAGTCAGGCTATTTCTGCAGAAGTCTTGCATGAACACTTTGCCAGGTTCTGGGAGTTAGAGGGAGCTCTCATTAAAAATACTTTGACAGATGACGAAACGTTTTCTCATGAGCATTTCGAAATGAATCACCAACGAAACAAAAGACGGACGTTACATGATACGCTTACCTTTCAAAAACGGTCCTCCCATAAAAATAGGTGTATCCCTGGAGAGAGCTAAGATCGTTTTGAATGAAGTGCTTCGTCGTTTATTGCAGAAATCGGAATTATTGTTGAGGGTTCTTTTCAACGCTTCCAGTTTCACTTCCAATAATTCTTCCTTAAATTCGCATCTTCACACCGGTCCCAAGATTCTAAATGATTTAGTTTCAATCCTTATGAATTGGAAATCACATCGATTTTTTTGTATGGCTGACATTGAAAAAATGTTTAGACAAATTCTAGTTGACTCTCGGGATTACGACTATCAAAGAATTTTCTGAATTTCTCTTGATAAAAGGCTTGTCGCTTATAGACTTTTAACCGTTACTTACGGTATTGCCGGTGCTCCTTATTTGGCTAACAACGTGGTTAAGCAGTTAGCTTATGATGAAGGAAGTGGATTTCCTCTAGCTCATGTTTGCCTACTAATGGCTAAATCTAAGGAAGCTCCTGTTAAATATGTATCAATTCCTTGCTTGGAGTTTTGGGGAGCTGCGTTGCTAACTAAGACCCGTAAATTTGTCATGGAAACTATGTCATTAAGTAAAATACCTGTTTACTGTTACACTGATTAAGTAACAGTTTTGGCTTGGCGAGGAAAACATCCTTTCAATTGGCCTCTGTTTTTCGCCAATAGAGTTTCCCTAATTCATGAGCTGGTATCTCACGCGAAATGGTGATACATTTCTACTTAAGATAATCCGGCCGACTGCACTACTCGGGGACTCACGCCCGAAAAATTGCTACGGTATTCTTCATGGTGGCAACGCCTACCTTGGTTAACTTTGCATTCCTCAAAATGGCCTGAATTTTGCCACGCAGGCTCCGCACAATCAAATTTAGAACAGCCGCCACTAGAGAGTCATCATGTTTTGAGTGTAATCAGAATTCCATTCAACTTGATGCTCAAATTCTTCTCTTGGCCAAGCTTGCTTCGCGTAACGGCTTATTGTAAAAGGTTTATTGATGCCTTTGTGTTCAAGCATTCAAAGCTTAATAATCCTAAACCCAAATTTTCAACCACTTCTCCTAATGCGATTAAAATCCAACAATCTGTTTTATTTTGGATTGAATTTGTCCAGCTAAATTACTTTTTCAATAAGATAAAAGCTTTGAACAAAGAAGATAGGGTGGTTGCAAAAAACGCGTCACCACATAAGTGAACTTATCGCCACGCATGCTCACCTTCGATCTTTAGACGGTGGTCAGAAATTAACTTCACATACGCTCAGACAGTGGTACTGGGTTTTGGGATCTCGCTCTTTCGTTAAACGACTGATCAAAGGTTGCCTAGAGTACACACGTGAGAAAGCGGCTCTGTCTCAAGAACTTATGGAGGACTTACCTGAATGTAAAGTAACCACACATCGTCCATTCACACATTCTGGTGTGGACTATGCAGGCCTATTTAATGTTCGCTTTGCTCCCGGTCGTGGCAGAAAGAGTTACAACACTTTCGTTACGCTTTTCGTCTCTTGTTGTACGCGAGCTGTCCATTTACAACTCGTTTCTTATTATTTATCTGCCGCTTTCCTCACCGCCTTTCAGCGATTTTCTTCAAGGCGACGAAGACCTGTACACTTGTACAGTGATAATGATATGACATTTCATGATGCTGACCGGGAGTTAAAAAATTGACTTTTGAATCTTAGACTATGCTACTTTGCATAATGAGTTCGCAATTCAAGGTACTTCTTGGAACTTCATACCTCCTTCCGTTCCTTATTTTGGGGGTTTATGGGAGGCTGGAGTTAAGAGTTTTAAACACCATCTAAAAAGAATTGTAGGTGCACATACTCTTACATTCGAAGAATTTTATACCCTTCTTACTCGTATAAAAGCTTGCCTCAATTCCCGTCCTTTTTCCCCTCTTTCAAATGATCCTGAAGACTTTTCCTATCTTACACCGATACATTTTCTAATTGGAGCCCCTTTGACCAGCATTCCATAATCCTCATTGGAATTTACTTCGGAAAATCGTTTAAATCGATGGCAGTTAGTACAAGAAATTTCATAGATTTACTGGAGGAAATGGGCTATTGATTATTTGCAGTCTCTACAAAAACGACACAAATGGTTCAACAAATAGCTGAATCTTGTGATCGGTGATATCGCTCTTGTGACACATAATTCGTTACCGCCTTTTAGATGGTTGTTAGGTCGTATAATTAAATTCTATAAGAGAAAGGACGATTTGGTACGTTCTGTTCACGTAAAAACTGCCAGTTCGGAATATGAATGTCCAATTACTCAGATTTGTCTGTTACCAGTCAGAGCGAAAGGAATGAGCGAAATCTGAACAACTAGTATTAATTATATTTAAAAGATATTATTCTGTAAACTTAGTGGATTATGGCGGGCGACTAAAACTATTAAATTTTAGTTACACGTATACTGTTTCTTTGCAGCGGGCGGCATTTGCGATGTTGACACATACTCGATTAAGCACCTATTGTTTTTCTTTTCAACGGGCAGTTACCACTCACGATGCGGGCGGTATGTTTAAAGTTATAATGTTTCGTCTTTATGAGACATTCTGTAATTGAAAATGATTCAATCTATCGACATCGCCTATCTCAAAGCTATTTTCGGTTTCCGTATTTTTTCAATGAATGTTTGAAGTCACGTGATTTCTCAGTTTAAGTGTGTGAGGAGAGCCTTGTCGCTTGAGAAAAACAGTGTGCAAGCAGCAGTGAATCACTACAGATCGTTGTCCGATCTTTTCGGACCAGTAAATTCATTAACTCAATAAAGACATTAAATATTATATCTTACCAAAATTTCCATATAAATGAGTGGGTGATCTGTGTGGTTCTCAAAAACGGTCTTTGTCTGCCAAGAATTCTATACTTGAAATAAGACATGAACTATTCATTATTTTCAATGATTCTTCTCTGTCTATTCCTGATCTGGCAAAATTAATTATTTATACATAAACATAAAAATTAAGCAGATAGTAAGAAATAAAGTGTCACGAAATTAGGAGAGAAAGGAACGGGAGATAGGCAAATAAGAAATAGTAAGAAGCAAAAAGAGTTAAGAATCAAAAGTGGTGAAGAATGGAAGATATATTACTGGCATATAGCAGGATTAGAGAAAAACGATAGGGAGTTTATGACAAATTTGAAAGAATGGGATTTAGTAATAATGCTGGAGACGTGGATATATGAAAATGGATAGAAAAGAGTAAGGGGAAGGTTAGCAAGAGGTTACGAATAGCAAGTTCAAAATGCAAAAAGGAAGAATAAAAAGAGCAGAGCAATGGGAGGAATGATGATGAAAGATGAGGAAAGATAAGAAAGAAAGGAAAGAACAAAAAAAGGATTTATAGTAGAAGAGGTATATATGGGAGGAGAGGAGTCGAAGGTAGTGGGGGTTTATGTAAACGTGCGAACGTGTGTGAGAACAAAGAGGAAGAAAATCCAACGACAGTGTACTGAATGAGAAGGGAAAGGAGTTGTTAAAGAGCTCAGAAGAGTTAGCATGGTTTATCTTGAATGGTAATGTAGAGAGAGATGAGGAAGGGAGGAAAAAGGAGAACGATAATTGATTATGTGATAGTAGATGATTTGGTAAGAGAGAAGGTCAAGAAACTGTAGGTACGTCATTATATTAACTTGGATCAATTTCCCTTAAAAGTGATATTAGAGGGAGAAAAAAGTAATAGCAATACGAATAAAAAGGGAGCAAAGGTGAAAAGTGTAGCATGATGATTGTAAAGTTTAAAAAATGCCAGAAAGGAATTAAGAAAGTGGAGAAAGGAAAAAAGTAATAGGGAAGAATATAGGAGAAAAAAGAAAGATTATACTGAGTTGTGTGATCCAAAGAAAGAGGAAGAGAATAAAAGGTTCAAGGAAGAGACGGAGAAGGCTAGAACGGATGAAAACGTATGGAAGGTAGTAAATAGAGAAAGGATAAGAAGAAAGAGAGTAAATCAAAATATTGAAATAGCGAAATGGAAATAATATTTCTCGGATTTACCAGAAGGAGTAAAGAGTAAAGTTAGGAAGGGAGGAAAATATGGTACAGAAAGAGATGAGGTAGTGGACATAGGAAGGAAAGAAATAGTCAAGGTGTTAGGAATAATAAACGAGGAAAAGGCAACTGCTATAGGTGAAGTTCCAAATAAAGTATGGAAATATGGACGGATGAAACTAGAGGAATGGGCATGAATAATATGTAATTGAGTATGGAGAGGAGAGGGGTGGCTGGAGTTACGGAAGGGAGGAGTAGTGATACCAATAGTGAATAAAGGCAAAGAAGAGATGTTTAAAAATTATAGGGGTGGAACGCTGATGACAACACTGTATGAAGTATATGTAACGGCTTTATCGGAGAGAATGTTGAATGAAGTTGAGAAAAAAAAGATAGAGCCACCTAATGAGACAGAGTTTAGAAAAAATATGAGGCTAATGGACAACATATATGTTCTGAACTATACAGTAAATAAAATAATTAAAAGGAAAAAAGGGAAAATAATAGCAATGTTCGTGGACATAAAGGTGGCGTTTGACTCATTAGACCGAGGGGAAATATAAAAAGTTACGGTAAAAAAGGGGATAAGAGAGGGATTAATAAAGAGAGTATCGGAATAGGAGAGAGAAGGTTTAAAAAAATTGGAGAACAAGAATGCGGTTATTTGATACTCTGGTATGGCCGGTGTTAAGTTATGGAGCACATATATGAGGGTGGAAAGAAAGAAAATATATTAAGAGTTTACAAAAAAGGTATAGAAGGTAGACACTAGGGGCAGACTGGCAGGAGCCAGGATATATGGTGAGAGAAGAGGCGCAGAGGGATAAGTTAAGTATCAAAGCGGGAAAGACAGCATGGAAATTTGAGATGAAGCTGATAAAAAAAGAGGGACTGGAGTAAACTATGAAGAATTTGAAAAAGTAGGGGAGGGAAAGACAATTAATAGAAAGATGGGGGATAATTGAGGAATTGAAATACAATGAAAGGTATAGCATAATAAAAAAGGAAGGACTACCAAGGTATTTCGAAAAGGGATGAAGAGTGAGAAGTTGGACAAAAGTAGCAAGATTGAAATAGAGAAGCGAGGTAAGGGAGGGGTTGTACTGGGAAAAAGAAGAAAACGGAAAGTGTAGAATATGTTAATAGGAAGAGGAAACATGGTAGCATGTATGGGAAGGGTGCAGGAAAGGAATAGAAGATAAAGGAAGCTGGAAAGGGAATGTGGTTAAGATTCTAGTGGAGGATAGATTCAGAGAAGAATAGATGAAGGAGTTGGAGGGTCCTAGAGGAGCGAATGAGAGAGAATAAAAGAATGAATGTGAAAAAATGGCAAATTGGAGGTATGAAAAAAGCGAAAGAAGAAGGAAACGGAAGTAGCTCAGATTAGAAGTTCAAAGATTGTAAGTCATGTTTATGTAATAGTATAAGTAGACTACGATGTGTCTGCGTTCTCATTTTCTCTCTCTTTCTCTATCTCTCTCTGTCGATTGCACTCTCGCTTTCGTTCGCTTGCTCACTCATTTGCTAATAAGTCCTAATTTGCGCTATAACAGGAAATAGAGATAAAGAACTAGATAAAAGACTTTATGTAAATAATTGTATGAAGTGAGGATAAGATTTAAAGAAAACGCATTTAAGCGGTTGTAAGTAATAGAAGTCATGTAAACCCCTTAGAACACACATTATGTATAAAGAATTTTGAACATTTTTTCGAAAGACTGGCGCTGCTTGCTTCAAAATATGATTATGTAGTCTGACACCTCTCGTCTCTCTTTTCTGCTTTACTCAACTGCTTCTCCTTTTTTCCTCGTTTCCGCTGCCCTCTTCTTCCCCATTAGCCCCTCGACTTTCCTAATAAGCTCCTAAATTCTAAGTTTCAGTTTCTCCATCTCCTACATTAAGTTCTCTCTTGCTCTCCATGTTCGCTTGCTCCCTCTCTTTCTCCTATTCCACTTTTATGATCTCCCACGACACCTCTATTTTCTTTTTCCTCTTCTCCGCGTTACCACTTATCGCTCTGTTCGGCTGTTGCTCACAAACTTTGTCTCACCTTGCACTTTCTCGCTCTTCCTGCCCGCTGTGACTTCTCTCTCACTCGCTCTTCTTCTCAATTGATGTATTCAAGCTACCGTCTCGTCTCAGCTGACGCTGTCTCTCTCCTCGCAGGTCCCCAACGCCTATTCCTCCTTGTTCTTGCGATTCAACGCCCAACCTCAAAACTCACAAGCATCTATTTTTTCTTTACTCTTACACTTTCTCCACAGTATCCTGCTCCTCTCCATCACTTCTACCTTATTACAGATACTTTATCTCCCTTTTTCCTAACTTCACCAAGACACTCCTGCTCTCACAGCCTTGTTTATCCGTCACAAATGCTCCACCGATCTCACACACGCTGGCTCAACTCCACACCCGAACTGGAAGTCCTTCATTTTCACAATTGCTTTCCCCTGTCACTCGTAAGAATTATAAAATATTATTTTCTTCTGCATATTTATTACTTAAAAAAAAATAATAATTTTGTTCAAACAATTTTTTGCCGGTGAATCCTAAAAAATATGATTTACTCCATTTAATGACACAATTAACGATAGGTGAGAATACTTTTTTTTTAAAGATATTTAGTAATGGAGCACTCGGTTCTATATTTTCAGACTGCACAGTTGAATATTTTTGCCTACTTTCTTGAATACCTAATCTACGTAATCATATCCCGGAGCAAGCAAAGACATTTTTTCGATAAAATTATTATTATTTTTCAATTATTAGCAGGGGCGAATGGTAGTAGTAACGCGCAGTGTTATTTCTCTATGTAGACCATGTGCAAGGTGTGTTCAAAAAGTAAGGTGACTTTTCAATTTTCGCGGGCTACATACATTCAAGTTTTAAATTTTTTGTTTTGTTGTGTTGGTACACTCATCATGATCATATGTTCACAGTTTTAACTATATAGCTCGTGTTGTTTTTCTGGCAGGGGCGTAAACGGTTAGAACGGTTTGGTGTACTCGGCGATTTTCTTCTTTCGAAAAAAATGGAGCAAAGAATTTGCATTAAATTTTGTGTGATAAATGGAATCCAGTGCTCTAAAACTTTTGAAATGTTGAGAGATGCATACAGGGAGTCTACTCTGAGTAAAAAAAATGTGTATAAGTGGTACAAGCTGTTCCAAGAAGGCCGAGATGATATCGAAGACGAACCTCGTCCTGGACGTCCCAGCACGTCAACAACAGATGAAAACGTTCAAGCAGTGGAAGAAATGGTGTTGAAAAATCGCCGAATTACCATCAGAGAAGTTGCTGAAGATGTTGGCATATCGGTTGGCTCATGCCATGCTATCTTTTCGGACGTTTTGGGCATGAGACTTGTGTCAGCGAAATTTGTTCCAAAACTGCTTAATTTTGATCAAAAGATCCATCGCATGACCATCGCTCAAGAGATGTTGAATGAAGTAAATAATGATATTCACCGGATTTAGCCCCCAGTGACTTTTTTCTTTCCCCAAAACTGAGGAGACCCATGAAAGGACATCGATTTTCAACGATTGAGGAGATAAAAACTGCATCGCTGAAAGAACTCAAGGCTCTACCACAAAATGATTATCAGAAGTGCTTCAATGATTGAAAAAAGCGTTGGCAAAAGTGTATTATATCTGAGAGGGATTACTTGGAAGGGAACTACATAAATATTGAGGAATAAATGAATATTTTTTGAGAAAACCATAAAGTCACCTTATTTTTTGAACACACCTCGTATACAAGAAATGAGACGGAGACATTTAACCGTGCGGCCGAAAAAATCAGAATCAAGTATTCAATTTCTAAATAGCTTAAAGAAAAAACGAAAATAACATATATAAACAAATGATATTGGGTCATCAATTGCAGAATTTAATTTTTGATGCAATTTAAGGGGGAAAATTTGATTTAACAAATGAATTTTGGTTTAAAGTTTTAAATATCCTGAAAACATAAATCCACAATTCTTGCGGCTTTCAGGGTAAAACAATTGTTAAAATAAATAATAATTGTTTCAACAAGTGCAACTTTTGTACAAAACACTTTTAAATATTCTAATTCTACTGATACTGCTGCTCATTGCCCTCGACGCGTCGTTAACGCCTTAGATAATACAGCTGTCTTGATACTCGAAAGTTGCCCGACATTCGCTGCTTATTGTTAGTCGAATTGACGCTGATACTTCTGACTTACTAACCACGAAATCCTACCCATTAAGGTCGTCCCTGCAGCCTCCAGGTCGTCGCTATCCGCAGGATTTCTTATGCCCACCGTAAGGAGTAATCTAGTTGACGCGTCCCACAGAGGAGTAAAAGTGCCCTTATGGTTGTTTCTAGTTTCAAAGATATTCGCGTTTTTCCCGTTGAGGTTAAAATGATTATTTTCGGGTTTCAGTTGCGGATGATACTGGGACCTAAAGTGCAGGAAGTAACAACAACTAGATATATTTCATATTCGAAGGAAATTAGGTGTAAAATTTATCCTTATAGCACTCGCCAATTTTAAATAAGTTTTTTAGTTGAAAAAATGTTGTTTAAAAGTTCCGGATACAAAAATGTCTCCGTGAGTCGTTTATTAACTTAGAGGTTTCGCTTTGAGTCTATAATGTTGGAAATTTATACAGCTATATGTCTCTATAAGTATGCATAATTTCAAGCTGCGGATTATTGCCTGTTCTTCTAAAGACTAAGCATTTAAGAAATTTCTTTTGTACAGATTCGAGCTCATTCCCATATTTAATGAACATCGGCCTCCAAAAAATATAGGCGTATTCAAGCCTTGAACGAACAAATGGATTAAAAGGTGTTTTTCATGTGGACTATGATTTAAAGTTCTTGGAGGATCAAATAATAAACCCTAATGCTTTACCGCCGAAGCAGCTATTTCAAGGACATGATCGATAAAGCTGAGACTCTCATCAGACAAGATCCCTAGGTCTTTAATTGTTATAACTCTTTGCAAAATCACGTTCTCTATCATATGATCGTAGTCAATATATGCGTACCCTCGTCGAATCGAGAGAATTTTACACTTGACAGGATTAGGCAGTAACATACTTTTAGCACATCATTTCTATATTAAATTAAGATCCGCTTCTAGACTCATAATTTAAATTTCTTAAATATTAAGCACTCTAAATATTTTAATGTCATCCACAAGCAATAGTATGTAACATTCTAATGCAACCACTACATTATTCACATCGATATTATATATGATGGGTCTATGTACAGACCCTTGAGGAACACCTGAGGTTGGAATGAAAATTTTGGAAGAGTAACCACAAAACTACGCCATATGCGATCTATTAGACAAAGAAATCTATAATCAGGTTAACCAAATTTCTTGGCATATCCAACGCTAACAATTTATCGAATAAATTGTGTTGACAAATAGAATCGAATGATTTTGATTTATGTAAATAAATGATGTCGCCTTGCTTACCCTCCTGAAGAGCTAGATTAACAATTTGCGTAAAGGAGGTTAGATTAGTTACACATGATCTGCTAGGTATGAAACCATGCGGAAATTCTGTTTAATTTGGCGCTAAGGCCTTTTGAATAATTTTAACAATAGAACGTTCAAATACCTTGGCCAAATTATTTATGGTTGCTACAGGCCTATATGACCGTATATTTGACTTTTTTCCTCCCTTAAAAACAGGAAATATTCTCGCTGTTTTTCACTGCCAAGGAAATATTCCAGAGCGTAATGATAGATTATAAATCCTACATAGTGGTTTCGCCAGATGAACATATGTATAGTTTCCGTATAGGAGAGGCGGGGACGCCATCAATCCCAGCTATGTACGCATTTTTGAGCAAACCTATCGTTTTCTTAACTTACTAAACGGTGAGTTGAAATAAAACTTCGTTAGGTTTCTCACATTTACAATTAAACAAAACAATCTTACCAGGAATTCGAGTCTGACCTGGCGACTTATTAATAAAATTTTCAAAAAACCGACGTATTCTTCCTTATTTCATTCTCAGCTTTACTAGTGTAGTTTTCGAGATCAGATCTGGCTCTTGATTTTATGCTTGGCGTTAGTGATTGAACCGGTTGTTTAAGATAGTCTCAATTACCTTTCTGATTCTTTCTCCAAAATTTATCTTTCAGTTTTATATATCTAATAACGACCGATAAGAACCAAGGTTGGAAACAGTTTCTGATATTGCGTGTATTGCGAAAGCGTGGTATGAATAATTCAAAAGCATGGTTTAAGACAACTACTAGAATCTTTGACTGATGTCAAATTATATAGTTCATACCAGGCATAATTCAACAAATGGACATATAGACTTGCTAAGTTAGCTTTTTGAAGAGTGATAGGGATTCATGATCAACTCTAAGGAGATAGGCGGCGCTGGATGATACAAATCTTCAGTTACATATGAGGCCAAATCCCATTTCACCACGCAGTGTATATCCACAAAAACCAGATCCAAACATCGACCCAAGAAATCACGTATACAGTCACACTGGTGGAGATTAAGTGAGACCATGTAATTATCAATGAACTTAGCCAGGCCCTCCTGCGATATTTAAACCCTTTATATTTTAGCAGAAAATATGAGCTAAATAACTTTTATTTCCGACAATGCCCTGCGGTGTTGCTTGACTATAACAGGCCTGCTGTTTCGGTATATCTACTAACTATGTCCACAATTCGACCTTTAAGGGTGAAAACATTCAGTTCAATTAAATTGTGAATAATGCCCGCACCTTCCAGGCATCTTATAAGGTATATATGTGAAATGAACCTACAAATCTCACATATGTGCTATCTTTCTACAAATAGTTACATGTCAATGGAAAACATGTGACCAACTTTCATTCATTATTCAATTTTGTACTATTTTCTTCTACGAAATTGACGCCGTAAAATTTTGTTTAATTCTCATCTTTCAAGTTCGTTTGTCTTATGAAGAGGCACTAATGGCGACCACCCAGATTAATTTGCTTTTTTCAATTAATTGGAACAGTTTAAAAACTTTGTCCAAAAACGTGATCGATATGACCATTTCAGTTTTACATGAAGCACATTCAAAATAAATATTGTATAATCGATATCGCAGCTGTGAAACTATATAGAGTAACTTTCATAAAAAAGTAAGGCATTATTATAACGTTAAAAGAAATTGATATTTAAAGCAAACGAATTCCTACTTTGCACGAAAAAAGTGAAATATAAGATATATAATTTCGCACCAATTTCGCACAGCAAAGCTGAGGTTTAAAGCATATTGTCCACGACGGCAATTAAAAATCTATCACGAATATAGTTTTTGTTAGTTCTTGAGAGTGTGAATGTGTGTACCAAATATAAAAAATGTGCTGTAAACATTTTTTTTAAATGCTAATCTGAAAGTTCTGTAGAATTGACTTTATACGTTGGCTCACCGCTCTCCCGGTTTCTCCAATATAGACTTTGTCTCTAGAGAATGCTTCCTGTTTGTTCTATGGCACTTGGATGTGTAATCGTTCGGTATTAGGGTTTTTTCAAAGTTTTTTAATTGCTTTTGTAAGTTATGTTTATCTGTTATGTTTATGTTTATTCCGGTTCAAACTTGGCTTGGTTGAATATTTTAGTTTCTAGATGTTCCATAAAGGCATTGGCTATTGCAATAGAGATTGGGGATCCCATTGCTGTCCCTGAGGTTTGTGCGTAGAATTGTTTATTGAAAGAGAAGTTAATATTATTTAAACAGTGTTCTATCAAAGGTACGAGCTCAGAAGGGAAGTTTGTGAAGGATTTAATAATATCAATTGTATCAGATATTTGTACTTTCGCGAGAAAGCGTGCTAGGTTGTATGTTAGTGAGTTTATTGTGCTGACGATCGGTCTGAGTGGAACGTTGTCTTTGTGGATTTTTGGGCTCTCGTAAAGTCTTGGAGATATGAGATTAGTAGGCATTAATTTCGATATTGGTTTTCTCTAAAGTTCAGAGCCTTTGAGAAAGGTTTTTATTTTACTGGCTATTGTTTTTCTATGCTCCATTTTAAGCTTTGTGTATGTATCGTCAGTTAGAAAGTCCATGACTTTCTTGTTATAGTCTTCTTTATTTATTATTACTGTTGTGTTTCCTTTGTCTGCGGAAAATAATATAATGTCTTTTTTCAAATTGAGTTCTTTAATTGCAGTTTCTTCTTGTTTTCTTAAGTTTGGGGAGGGAGCTTGAGTTTGGCGTAAAATGTTGGCCGTTCTACATCGTATGCCATTCGCTTTTTCGGGTAGATGGGTATATATTGTGGATACTAAATCGCTGATGATTTCTTTTTTCAGGATTTTGGAAGGAGCTACTGCAAAATTATGTCCTTTAGATGAGGCTGAAATTATTTTATTGTTGAGAGGATGGTCAGAAATATTTTAACACGATCCGTTAGTTGTGTTCGCCTTACTGGAAGTAATTTGAAAACTTTATTTTTTGTTTTGGAGTGGTTAGCTCTTTAATCCGTTGGGATTGGTCGAAATATATGCGGTCCAATGTAGACCAAATGTCAAATCTAAGCATGTTTGACTGAAAAAGGTGAAGTTTTAATAGTTTTTTGGAGGTAATGTGCAAGAGAAATTTGGTATGTTGTATTCTTTCTTTCAAGAGAAGCAAACTCGTATTAGGCAGAATTGATTTGAATTTATATGTTCTGAAATTATTTTTCGGCTGTACGCATTTTGGGACGGTTTAGTTCCCCTGTATGGCTGACCCTGATAAGTCATAATTTGTAGAAGTTTCTCATTAGGTATTGCGTTTGTTCCTGGCATCATAAATCCAAAGGGTCAACAGCGCAAACAATAAACACACATTTAGACACAGTTGATTCAGAGAGCCAAATTATATTAGCCTGGTAGTATATTCCATACGCACACTAACCTCGGTCACTACACCTTATCACTTGAGTCAAGACAGATAAAGATGAAGAAGCAAAAAGATAGCAAAAATAGCATGTGATACACGTTTCCACAGGCAACTACTTCTCGTGTACATTCAGCTTTTTACACTCCTGCATGATTGCTGCTTCGAGCTTCCAGCTTATTCTGAAAATTGCGTACTTGTCGGCAATCGCCCATTTTGCGTACCGATATCACAAATAACTATTGCATATTTGTTTGATTCAAAAAATGGTGTGTTTAAATGAAACAAATATTTCTTTGAGGTATAGAATTTCGTTGATGCGAATAAACATTTTTTAATGCTAGGGATTTATCAAATATTTTAAATATTTGTTTTCAAGTTTGCTGGCACCTAAATGAAAAGCCACCTCATCCCTTTTCTAGATTCTCGCTCAACGCTGAAAAAAAAATTTGGATACAGTTGATTTAACTATGTCAACTGGGTTAACAAAACCCAGATTCATTACCTACGCAACCTGGATTAATAAGAAATATCATAGATCGCGCTACCATCGCACTGAACTTTGTCTTCCAAACAGATTTTGGGTGTACTTCCGAAAAGGGGATATGGCCGATTTTCTTCGCACTTCGTATACATATGTATTTTGAATGTTCCAAATAAAACTTGTAAATCTCATTGAATACACATTTTTTGTTGCAAGCATTTTTTTGTAAGGATGATAGTTATTGAGAAAATCAGTGATAAATCCATTAGTTTCGGCTTATGGCCTTCTCACGCTCTTCACCGCGAGAAGGTTGGATTATTTTGAAGAGCATATTTTTTTCAGATTTGATTATTTTGTACGTTTTTTAGAATTTTTAAATATGTTTGTGTGACGGCAAGACACTCTGGTGACTGGCTAAGGAAATAATTTAAGGTCGCTCCCCTACCCCTTTTCCAATGCCAAGTGGGGGCGGGCAGGCACCCTTGTGACTTGTTACAGGAATAATGTAAGGTCGCACCCCTAACCTTTTTCCAACGTCACGTAAGGGCGCAAAGGCACCCATATGACTGGTCACAGAAATAATGTAAGGTAGCATTTCTGCCCCTTTTCCAACGCCACGTGAAGCGGAAGGCACCCCTGCGACTGGCCACAAAAATACTGTAAGGTCGCATCCCTTCCTCATTTCCAACGACACGTGGGGTTGGGAAGGCACCCCTGTGACTGGTCACAGAAGTACTGTAAGGTCGCACCCCTACTCATTTTTTAACGCCAGGTGGGGACGGAAGGCACCCCTGTGACTGGTCACAAAAATAATGAATGGTGGTACCCCTACCACTTTTCCAACGTCTTGTGAGGACGGAAGGCACCCCTGTGACTGGTCACGGAAATAGTGTAAGGTCGTACCTCCACCCCTTTTCGAAAGCTATGTGAGGGCGGAAGACACCCCTGTGACTAGTCACAGAAATACTGTAAGTTCGCACCCCTACCCCTTTTCCAACGCCACGTGGAGGCGGAAGGCATCTCAGTTACTGGTCACAGAAATAATTGGAGGTAGCACCCCTTTCCCTTTTCCAACGCCACGTTAAGGGGCGGAAGGCACCCCTGTGACTGGTCACAGAAATACTGTGAGTTCGCACCCCTACCCTTTTTCCAGCGCCACGTAAGGGCGGAAAGGCACCCATGTGACTAATCACAGAAATAATGTAAAGTAGCACTTCTACCCCTTTCCAACGCCACGTGGAGGCAGAAAATACCCCTGCGACTGGTCACAGAAATACTGTAAGGTCGCACCTCTTCCCCTTTTCCAACGATACGTGGGGATGGGAAGGCACCCCTGTGGCTAGTCCCAGAAATAATGTAAGGTCGCAACACTACACTTTTCCAACGCCACATTGGGGCGGAAGGCACCCCTGTGACTGGTCACAAAAATACTGTAAGGTCGCACCCCTATCCCTTTTCCAACGCCACATGGGGGCCGAAGGCACCCCTGTGACTGGTCACATAAATACGTTAAGGTCGCACCCCTATCCCTTTTCCAACGCCACGTGGGGGCGGACGAAACCCCATTTACTGGTCACGGAAATGAGAGGTCGCACCCCTTTCCCTTTTCCAACGCTACGTGGGGGCGGAAGGAACCCCTGTGGCTGGTCACAGAAATAATGTAAGGTCGCACCTCTACCCATTTTCCTACTCCACGTGGGGGCGGAAGGCACCCCTGTGGCTGGTCACAGAAATACTGTAATGTTGCACCTCTACCCATTTTGCAACGCCTAGTAGGTTGGGAAGGCATCCCTGTGACAGGTCACAGTAATAATGTGAGGTTGATCCCCCCCCCCCCTTTTCCAACGCCACATGGGGGCGGGAAGCACCCCTGTGACTGGTCATAGAAATAATGTAAGATCACACACCTTCCCCTCTTCCAACGCCTCGTGGGGTTATAGACTTCTGTCACTTTTATTTTGCAGAGTTTCCGAGCAAAATAGATGTGTTTCAAAGTGCGTATGCACTATTATTATTCGCTCACAGTTTGCTGTATTACATCAATTTTCATAAAATTTAGAAGCATGAAAGTTCTCGCTCTAGGTTGTTTGTTGCAAAAAGAATATTTTGAATTAAAATATTAATTTTTAGAAACGGAGAAATGCAATTATAGCAGGCCCCAACAACCGAGCGTCTAGAATCGTTTGAAAATTTATTTTTTAACACACATATCTGACATTGGTAAATCATTTCCCGATGTCTTCATATATCCAAAGACCCGCGAATTGATGATGGTGAACGTAAAATTCGCTTTATATATTTCGCGAAACCGGGGATTGACACCGGGGATTGAAGAAATGTATATGGTTAGAGTGAGTCATAGGCGTAAAGAAAAACAAAGCAAAATATTTTCTTCGAAATAGGGATAAATAATTGCTAGTAGGTATCGAAATCACGCCATTCAAAGAAAAAAATAACAACAAATTCTTTAGTTTACGCAACTTTTTTAACTTGTTCTAAGGATGTGTTTAGCAGAGGCGAAGATCTTGCCTATTGACACTACGACCAAAACAAAGCACGATTTGTTGTCATTTACCTTATGTGGAAAATAGAATACAGGAGCACAAAGAAGAATGAGAATATCCTTTCTTCTATTCCTTCTATTGCTTATTTCTTGGCAAGTTTATATTATATTCGGAAATGTGAAAAATTGATCGAATTTGCAATATATATTTGTTTTTCTGCTTATATGAATTCAATATGATTAATTATCAAGATCATTTGAACCGCTGGCGAGCAAAAGGGTACACGGCCGGATTCAGCCTGAGAAGTATGGTCCTGAGTGTCAATTTCAAAAATCTTTCTAATTTCAATTTCAAAGACTGATACTTGTAGAGAATTTCAAGGTGCATCTTTTCTTCCTTTTGAAAAAATTTATATGCTTTGTAGTTTTTGAGATAATTGGTAAAAAGTGGATTTTTTGAAAACGAAAAATTCCAATCTTTTTTCAATTTAACTCGCGCTAATTTAGCCAATTTTCATCATTTCCTCATTTCCCTAATGCAAAGTACTTGTTTAAGTCTCCTGAAACTATTTCAGAAAGAAAAACGAGAATATTGTAATAAACAAAAAAGTTTTTTTTTTGAGGCAATGCAAAAATCATGCATTGTAACCTTCAAGCGCCTCGTTTAGCGAACGAATTTTAAGCTACGGAAAGCTTTCAGTGAGAAAGTTGTTCATTAAGGTTCAAAGAAGTTTTCTGGAAAGTTTTAGGCGAATTGGATTAATAGCTCAAAAATTATGAATGTTTCAAAATCCAAGCGGTAATCTTGACGCTGCCCAAAAACGTGCCTGACCGGCTACGTACGCGCTGCAGCGAACGACGTGAAGGTCAAGTCAATCTTACCAAAACAAACCCACAACAGTAACTCTAGATATTATCATTAAAATAATTTATTTATTAAACATTTAACATATAATATTATGCTTATTATTGAACAAGAATAAATCAAACAATATTTTATTAGAAACTACTTTTTCTCATTTTCGTCACTCTCTTCAGTTTCTTCGGCATCTGGATTCTGAGTTTGTACTTTTAAAAAATATGATTCGAAACATTCTTTTTCTTTAGCGCTTAAATACTGGAAGAGATTTTTTACATCCTTTATTTTGACAGCTTTTAATCAATTCGGGGCGGACGACTTTTCGAAAGATTTTCTAGTTTAAGCGTAGGTTTAAAGAAAAAAGTGGTTGGATTTTGCAACTCATAGTTGTCAAAAACATCCACTTTTCCATCAGGAAAAACATGCAAAACGAACGCTTTGCTGATTTGGAAATTTTTTGGCATTCGCATTTTGCCTTTGAAACATTTTTCAAAATCCTGCAGAAGATCTTCACACTTCTCGACCATTGTGAATGAAGGTGAACGAGAATTGCGAATCACTTCTACATATTCAGCTTCAGTTTCAATTCGTTCTAATTTTTTCAGCTTTTGCGAATATGTGCCAAAATTCCTATCGCACTGGCAATAGGA
>NC_046660.1:126480738-126486561 GCF_010883055.1 Belonocnema kinseyi | reverse complement strand
ATGTTATGCTGTTGAACTTGTCTTTAGCAAATTCTTTTAATACCGCGTATTTGATAAAACTGCAAACAGAGTTAGCGCCCTTCTTTACAATTCCCTCAAGAACAGGGAACATGTAACTCTGGTTCGTAATATGGAAAATCAAATTCACAGTATAGACTATTATTTTCAGAGAGTATTTGCTTTTTTAACTTCAAATAAATTTCAGCATTGCTTTTTTGATTAATTACTTCTTCGTTTACCTCTCCATTTGTCTCGTTTTTGTAGCAAGTATTGCAGACGTCAGTTCTAGGTAATTTAAAACTGAAGCCAACATTTCTGTTAAAATACTTAAAATAAACTGTTTGACTTAATGTCAATTTAGCCCCCGTTTTTCTTTATAATATTTTCTGAATAATTTGTAAAGTTCTACAAGATTCAATGAAGGATTATCAAAATATTTTAGGTTGATAGAATTTCGTTTGTAATGTGAACTGTGATGTGGAATTGATTCGCAATGCTCTTCAATCATTTCTTTTTAAATTTTCTGTTAATTTAAGACAACTTTCGCGTACCCTACCTGCCAAATTTTTTAAAGGCTGCTTATTTAAAATCTTTTTTTGAACATTTTCAACTCTTCTTTTGCCCAAACATAGAAAAGCACAAAAAAATTTCTTACAAATCGGAACATTTTCTTCGTCAGTAGGAAATAAATATATGCAATGAATTAACCGTCCTAGTTTTTCACCTGCATTCGTTTGGATAGGATCCTTGCATTTTAACAATCCTCTGAGAAACACATTTTGTACATTATAGTTCCCGAGATTCCAAAAATTTGTATGTACTTTTTCTTGTTGCACATTTGAAAATTTTTGGTAACATTTTTCTCCACAGCAGGATTCAGTAGGTTTGAAAGATCTCTCTGGGATTAGAATATCTTTAGCAACACCGTCTTTTTTAGTTTTAGACTCTGTAATGTATTCTTTTCCCTAAAGAAATAACAAATAATGCTATTAAGTTCGTCATTAAAAATTTAAAATAATTACTTTAGACTATCTACATATTATGTATAGTTCAGTAAAAGAATTATTTAAAAAATCAAGAATAAAAAAAGTCGTAAAATATTAAATTTATGATTAAAATTTATTTAAAAATTGTATTGACGGTTTCCAATCGTACCTGATTTCTGGAACATTTTTTCTTATTTTTAATCCACGAATCTTCATTTCTAGTTCTTTTTCTACCTTGTTTCATTTTAATATCTTTTTCTTTTTAATTAATATTCACAAAAATATCTCAAAAAACTCAAGAATCTCAAAAAAAATGCTTTTCCAACTATTATAAGAAACAATCACTTCGCTGATTATATGCTTTATTTGTAGAATTTCATAGAAGATGACAAAAAAAGTTACTGTTGTGCATTTGTTTTGGTAAGATTCACTTGACCTTCACGTCGTTCGCTGCAGCGCGTACGTAGCCGGCCAGGTACGTTTTTGGGCAGCGTCAAGATTACCGCTTGGATTTTAAAACATTCATAATTTTTGAACTATTATTCCAATTGATCTAAAACTTTCCAGAAAACTTCTTTGAACCTTAGTGAACAACTTTCTCACTGAAAGCTTTCCGTAGCTTAAAATTCGTTGGCTAAACGAGGCGCTTGAAGGTTAAAATTCATGATTTTTGCATTGTTTAAAAAAAAAAATTAATAACTTTTTTGTTTATTACAATATTCTCGTTTTTCTTTCTTAGATAGTTTCAGAAGACTTAAACACGTACTTTGTATTGGGGAAGTAGGGAAATGATGAAAATTGGCTAAATTAGCGCGAGTTGAATTGAAAAAAGATTGGAATTTTTCGTTTTAAAAAAATCCACTTTTTAACAATTATCTCAAAATCTACAAAACCTATAAATTTTTGCAAGAGGAAGAAAGATGCGCCTTGAAATTCTCTACAAGTATCAGTCTTTAAAATTGAAATTAGAAAGATTTTTAAAATTGACACTCAGGACAATACTTCTCAGGCTGAATCCGGCCGTGTCCTCTTTTGGTCGCCAGCAGTTCATTTATTCTTCGGGATTTTGTAACAAAATGATTTGAAATTTGTTTTTGGTGAAAATATTATTTTCTCCGAATCAACTGGGTCTTCGCCTCCGCTAGACATATCCTTAGAACAAGCTCGCACGTGTATCGGTCGAGCGTCAGGTCGTTATTTAATTGTTATTCGTAAACCACAAGTCATAATTACGTGCCATTTTCCAAAAGACTTCATTGAACCCTCCTCGAATTTTTGGTAATGATAAGTTTCAGGTTTTTTCGAAATTCGTCAGTTAAACGAAGCGTTTGAAAGTGTGAATGCGCAATTTACGACTTGAGTCGGGAATAAATTAATAAAAAATGTTTGGGAACAAAAGTAAAAATTTCATTATCACTGTCATTTTCGGAACAGTTATATTCACGTTCCCTACAAATTCCATCTGGATACTTCTATTATTGAAGGAGTTAGAGCGAGCGGAACGCAAAAATATAATGATTTTCAATTTTGTCAAAAAGTAACAATTTCGTGATTATCTCGAAAATTAAAAACGGTAGAAACTTTTCAAGCAACAAAAATATGTATATTGTCTATTAAGATATGCTTCAAAACAAATTGTAATCTGACTTAAAAAGATCATGAACGAGAATAACCAAAAGGCCAACTGAAACCAAGGCATTTCGAGCCTGTCCCGTTTTGATCGCGGGAGGCTCATTTGAAGGATCACATGTCACATATGTCTAAAAATCATAGAAGGAATGTTACAATACGTGTTGATATGCAAGAAAGCTCCGAACAATCTTGCAGTCAAACTACTGCTTCAAATGCACAAAATGATACTATAATTAATTCTCTCACTGATTTATTATATCGGATTTTGAAGAATATGATACCAGAAAACAAAACATGTAGGGAATTCTAGAAGATTTGGTCATATCAAATGTAGATAGGTGTTTCTTTTTGAAACTGGAATCTCAGTTTTTTCTTTCAACCTCGATGGTACAATATATCATTTCTGAATTAGGCGCTGTTCCTCGTAAAGGAGACGACGTTGTAAAAGAGATTTTAAAAAAAGCATTTACTAGTAGAAAATATACAAACGAAGCAAGCAGATTTTATTATAAATGAATAATTCAACAACAATCCTTTTGAAAAAAGTTTCAATGATTTAGGATAAAATTACAAAAGCAAACAATTTTACAGAACGAAATGTGATTACTTATGGCCTTTTGCACAGAAGCAAAGCGCTCTTGAAGACCTTTACGCGGACGACGGTCGAGGAACGATGTGCCTGCCATAGCCGGAATCAATGTCCTGGAAACTGAAAGCCATCTACTGACGGTAGATTCAACTATAATTTCCCACAATTTCCTGCGCGTCCTTCTAAATCTCAAGATGGCCGTTTCGACAAAATCAACACTATCAACAGCTGGTCGAAAATTGTTAGTGTTAATAATCAATTGGCCCATTTTCATGAAAATCTATCGAAAAAGACGTACGAAACACTCTTCCGGAAGATCTAATAAAAAATTGGACTCCTCTGCTCATCGGCAACGTCTGAAAGGCTTAAAAGCGTGTCTCAATTTTTAGTTTGAAGGGTTCGCGTGCGCGAGTTGAACTTTTCCAAGAGTCAAAGAAACTAAAAATTTTCTGAGCGTCTAAAATTTAAATCAAAATAAAAGTATTTATTTTTGTAGAAATTGTTTATAAAAAAAAAACAAAAAACTACAGAATGGTCACTATCGGGAGGGCACCCTATTTTATCATTTAATTCAGCAAGTAATGTCATATTCTGCAAGGAGAAAGTTGTATGTGTCATGGTATTAATTTGTACACATAATGGCCTGAGTCTTTTTATATTACAAGCAATAATCAAGAAGATAAAATAATAATAATATAAAAACCATTTTTCAACGAATAGGCAAGGGCTAGAATTCTTGATTGATTAAAATTTTTTTGTAGAGTAAATATAAAATTTATAAAATATTAAATTTGGAAAAATATTCTAAGATTTTATGTAATTAAAAAAAAATTCTTTAGTGAAATGAAAAACAAAAGAATTTTTTTGAAGATTGAAGCCTCAAGTAATGAGACTAAGATATTTTATCTTATTAAACTTGATCGTTATATGTGTAAAAGCAATGTTAAGTTACAAGTTAATATAAAATAATTATTACTTTTCACCTCTATGTAAGGAAACTATTCTTCTAACGAGTTTTAGCAGGACACGTGTGACAAAATTTCGTGTCAGACTTAAATCAAACTAAAGACAATAAATTTGTCTTCAATACTGTCTATACAAGCAATAATAGCCTGACACTACACTGGCGATACCTAGTTTTGCTATATGTTTTATTCGAACCTTGTTGCTGTCTAGTCCCAGTCATGGCGTTATCTAGTAGTTCTTTAAGAATTTTAATATATGAGGGCTATCCAGATTTTAGCTAGTTTCTAGACGGAATCACGGTACAGAAGTTAATTTAGAATATAATAATTTTGGAATGGAAAATTAAGGAAATTAAAATTGAATTCAGAATATAATAATTGTGGAATGGAAAATTCAGGACATTACAATACATTATTACATCAATGCTTAAGTAACAGTTAAATGTGCACTATTAGATATTTAAGATAATAAGCAATAGTTATTGAAGGTAACTGAAATCGTAATATACGAACTGTATTCTTAACAACAATTTTTTAAAGAATATTTAAAAACGTTTTCTCCTAGTAGAATTATATATTAAAGTTATAATATAGTTATATTGGCTTCATAATTATTATATTATGTATCATACTATGTATTTTATCTATAATATTCTAGATTTATCACAATTATTTATTGATTGCGTGAATGATAATTAGGCCTTTTCTATTAATTTTTTTAAACTGAAGAACTATAATTATTTCGTAGCCTAATCGCGAGTATAATCATACAAATTTTATTATTTTCAAAGATTAGTCAAGAGGGTACAATTCTAAACCGATATTAATCTTTTATTTAATTAGGATTCTAGATTTAATGTGTAAAAATGTTCCTGTTTTATTGGAAGTGTTCAAAATCAATAAAAAAAGTTTGCCATCTATGAAAATGCGTACTAAAAATGTTGACTCACATTGTGCAAAAAAGATTAAGTATAATTTATTTGTTATAAATAAACTTATGCTCCACATTGCTTTCTTAAGGCGTACCGAGGCTAAGATATTTGATTCCATAAAATGTGAAACATTATATACGTAAAAGCAATGTCAATTAAAACTTTTGGAATAATAATAATGAGTCTTTGCGTATACCCAGACGCAAATATTCTTCCTACTGTTTGAAGTCAATGAAAACGGGCACTAAGAATGTTCACCCATATTGCGCAACAAATATGAAGAATCAATAATTTAGAGTAAACCAACTCACGAGCAAAAATATTTTCTTGGGGCATAACAACCCTGCGATATTTTATTTCAGAAAATGTTAATCGTAATATATGTGTAATGTTTAGAGGATATGATTTGCCTAATGAGCCTTATCGCGAGCCAAATATGTATATAAGTGTTTCGTCCTTTATCGAGAGGATACAATTTGCAGGTCCGTCCACTCAGCGCCGCCACCAAGGCAAATGATAAAATGGAATACACCATATTTTTTGCTTTTTTTGCTAATTTTATACCAAAAACATTTTTTTTTGCTCTTTATACTTCGGAGAAAAGGGTGGCGGTGCTAGTATCGACATGATTTTGGTGTCAAAATATTAAGAAGAGCTCCCTCTTTCATGCTTTTTGATTTAACATTCAGTTTGTTTTCAATTCTCATCTTGTTACCACG
>NC_046660.1:126478105-126480638 GCF_010883055.1 Belonocnema kinseyi | reverse complement strand
AATTTGCATTAAATTTTGTGTGATAAATGGAATCCAGTGCTCTAAAACTTTTGAAATGTTGAGAGATGCATACAGGGAGTCTACTCTGAGTAAAAAAAATGTATATAAGTGGTACAAGCTGTTCCAAGAAGGCCGAGATGATATCGAAGACGAACCTCGCCCTGGACGTCCCAGCACGTCAACAACAGATGAAAACGTTCAAGCAGTGGAAGAAATGGTGTTGAAAAATTGCCGAATTACCATCAGAGAAGTTGCTGAAAATGTTGGCGCATCGTTTGGCTCATGCCATGCTATCTTTTCGGACGTTTTGGGCATGAGACATGTGTCAGCGAAATTTGTTCCAAAACTGCTTAATTTTGATCAAAAGATCCATCGCATGACGATCGCTCAGGAGACGTTGAATGAAGTCAATAATGATCCTGATTTTCTCAAAAGGTTTATAACTGGCGATGTATCGTGGGTATATGCTTATGACGTCGAAACTAAAGCTCAATCGTCTCAGTGGAAGCATCCTGAGTCTCCAAGACCGAAAAAGGCAGGTCAAGTTCGGTCAAGTGTGAAGGTTTAACTCACTGTCTTCTTTGGTTACCGTGGCGTAGTGCATCAGGAATTCTTACCACAAGGTCGTACGATCAATAAGGAGTATTGCCTTCAAGTTATGCGCCGTTTGCGAGAGGCGATACGCAGAAAACGTCCGGAACTTTGGAAAAACAATTCGTGGCTTTTGCATCACGATAATGCACCTGCTCATTCATCGTTGCTTGCAAAAGATTTTTTGACCAAATACAGCACCATAGTCGTGCCTCAGCCTCCATATTCAACGGATTTGGCCCCCAGTGACTTTTTTCTTTTCCCAAAACTAAAGAGACCCATGAAAGGACATTGATTTTCAACGATTGAGGACATAAAAACTGCATCGCTGAAATAACTCAAGGCTATACCACAAAATGATTATCAGAAGTGCTTCGATGATTGGAAAAAGCGTTGGCACAACTGTATTATATCTGAGGGGGATTACTTTGAAGGGTACAACATAAATATTAAGGAATAAATGAATATTTTTTTAGAAAACCATAAAGTCACCTTTTTTCACTTTGTACAGACCTAGCCCTCGTTATCAGAAACGTTTCAAAACATGAAAAACCACCTTGAAAAATGTGAAAATTATTTAAAACTCTAAATTGATCACACGAAACTTTACAATTTCCCCCTCTTTATAATTTTCCTGGTAAACTACCCATTCACGTGAACGTATACAGCGGATCATATATATGTATGAAAAAGCATAGAAATAATGCAACTTAGAAAACACTGTGAGTTGATATTTTTTTGCTCTTTTTTTAATCTGCAAACAAATATAATACGTTCCTTAAAAATTACCCCTAAGTCATACATACCCTTCCCTCGTCATCAAAAACGTTTTAAAAGTTGGAAAACCACCTTGAACAATGTAAAAATGATTTAGAACTTCAATTATTTACATGCGACTTGAAAATTTCCCTCTCATTATAATTTCCTTAAAACTACCCTTCCATGTGAATGTATGCAGCAGAACACATGTATGCATGAAAAAAGCATTAGAAATAATCAAACTTAGAGAACACAGATAGTGGGTATTTTATTGCCCTTTTTTGCTCTCTGATAAAATATAATACGTTTGCAGAAAACTACCCCTAAGTCATACATACCTATCCATCGTGATCAAAAACTTTTTAAAATTTGGAAAACAAACCATAAAAATGTAGACATGCTTTAGAGCTCAAAATTAATTACATTGCATTTCAAAATTTCCCTCTCATTATCATTTTCTCAAAAAACTACCCTTCTACGTGAAGGTATGCAGCGGAAAATATATATATATATATATATATGTATTTAAAAAATCATAAAAAATATTTCAACTTAGAAAACAAAGTCAGTTGATATTTGTTTTTTTTTTATCTTCGGTAATATATAACACGTTACCCAGAATTTACCCCTAAGTGATGCATACTCTCCTTTGCCATTAAAAACGTTTTAAAAGTTGGAAAATCACCTTGAACAATGTAAAAATGATTTAGAACTCCAAATTAATTACATGACACTTTAAAATTTCCCAATAATTATAATTTCTCAAAAAATACCCTTCCAAGTGAGCGTGAGCAGCGGAACATATACATGTATAAAAAATGCATGGAAAATAATAAAAGTTAGAAAACACTAATAGTTGATATTTCTTGCTCCAGTTTTTGCTCTCCGATAATATATAATACGTTTCTAAAAAAACTACTCTAAGGTGATACATACCTATCCCTCGTGATAAAAAAACATTTTGAGAGTTAAAAAACCGCATTAAAGAATGTAGACGTGCTTTAGATTTCGAAATTAATTACATGACACTTTAAAATTTCCCCCTTATTATTTTCTTAAAAAACTATCCTCCTACGTGAACGTACGAGGGTGGATTGATAAGTTTCCGGCCTGACCAAGAAAAACAACGTTTTTAAGAATTTTTTGTTTTTATTTCTCAACATAATCTCCTCCAAGGCTGATA
>NC_046660.1:126476951-126478005 GCF_010883055.1 Belonocnema kinseyi | reverse complement strand
TATACGGAACTCATTTTTTGTAACGTGGTAACAAGATGAGAATTGAAAGCAAACTGAATGTTAAATAAAAAAGCATGAAAGAGGGAGCTCTTCTTAATATTTGGACACCAAAATCATGTCGATACACCTTACCGACTGCGAGTAAAGCCACCCACGCTTTAACTTGAAAGACTGTAGTTGATATTTTTTTTCTCTTTTTTGCTCTCCGATAATATATAATACGTTATCCAAAAACTACCCCTAAGTCATACATACGCTCCCCTCATCATCAAAAACGTTTTCAAAGATGGAAAACCACCTTGAACAATGTAAAAATGATTTAGAACTCCAAATTAATTACATGACACTTGAAAATTTCCATCTCATTATAATTTCCCTAAAACTACGCATCCACGTGAACGTATGCAGCAAAAGATAGATATGTATGAAAAAAGCATTAAAAATAATCAAACTTAGAAGAAACTGTTCGTTGACATTTTCTTGCTCTTTCTCTTTGATAATATATAATATACACTGTTCCGTATGTGTAATTTAGGGGTGCTTTTTCGGTGACGTATTATATATTGTGAATGAGCAAAAAAAAGAGTAAAAAATATCAACTATCAGTGTTTTCTAAATTTTATTGTTTTTCATGCTTTTTTTTATACATGTATATGTTCCGCTGCACACGATCACATGGAAGGGTATTTTTGGGTAAATTATAATGAGAGGAAAATTTTGAAGTTTTATGCGATTAGTTTGGAGTTCCAAATAATTTTTACATTGTTCAAGGTAGTTTTCCAACTTTTAAGACGTTCTTAATGACGAGGGGAGCGCATGTATGACTTAAGGGTAGTTTTCAGGGAACGTATTACATATTATCAGAGAGCAAAAAAGGGAAAAAATATCAACTGACATTGCTTTCTCAGTTGTGATATTCTTTATGATTTTTTCATCAAACATGTATGTTCCGCTACATACGAGGGTGGATTGATAAGTTTCCGGCCTGACCAAGAGATGGCGCCACTAGGCCTACCTTGAGGTGGCGTTCTATAGTACCATCCTTAGATAGCTT
>NC_046660.1:126467913-126476851 GCF_010883055.1 Belonocnema kinseyi | reverse complement strand
ACTCAGAAGATGTGGACTGTGACTGCACCATATATCTAGTCGGGAGTGGTGCTGACTGAAAACAGATGATTTGGAGCGATTCGCGCACCATCTGTTGGCCATGCTAAGGACTTATTGAACTACCCTCGTATATCATTTTTACATTGTTCAAGGTGGTTTTCCAACTTTTAAAACGTTTCTGATCACGAGAGGTAGGTATGTACGACATAGTAGTTGTTTTTTATCAAGATTTTTCAATTTATAAATAGATTTTTTGTACGTGAATTTGCCAAAATGTCGTATTAGTTCATCTTAACCGTTTAAATAGAGATTGAAATTATTTTATTTTATCATGTACTATGCAACCCATATCATGATTTTAAAAAATCCGGAGGATTGGGAAAATTAGAAGGGACTAACCAAAATAACGTATTACATAAAGTATTAAATTGAGGTGCCCCACTCTCTAAATCTGAATCAGTGAAATTTCACTGATTCAAATAGCGAAAAATCGGTCACTGACAATCAGTGAAAGGTTACTTATTGATTCAGTGAAATAAACACTTTTGAGGTTTGGCAGCACTGCACCACGTCATTTTAGCAATCATAATAAAATAATATTTTAGTACATTCAATCAAAAAATCATTGCAAAAACTTAATATCCATAAATCTGATCAAATATTAAAGAAGGTAAATAGTTGAGATGCATTTAAATCTCAAACAACCTCATATATTACTCTAATATCAAGATTAGACTGTCATCTACGCACCCGTTAAGTAAGTACATCCTATACGAGTAAGAGTATATTTATCCCGTAGTCAATTTAGCAGGCTTACAGTCCGAAAATAAAAAAATGTTTTGCATTAAGGAATTCTTCTTGCAACAACGCTTAACTTACAAATTTAGAGGTTATGCTTTACATTATTTACTCTGGTGTTACTGAACTGATTAGTGAATAAGTCCGAAATCACTGATTAATCAGTGAAATGCCTAACTACTATTTGAATCAGTGAATTTTTCAATGATTCATATTTAGAGAGGAAACACAAAGGGCACATATACTCATTCCGGCGAAATGCGATTATGTGCCCTTTCTATTTAAGGCCCCTCATTTTGGAACGTTTTGAGTTCCTTTACTTTCCAAAATTATAATCTGACACTGTTATTTGGTTGTATGGTGATGTATGTCTGTATGTATGTATTAAGTTGCTCAAAGCTCTGTAGGCTTTGAAGTACACATTCTGATCGTGACACTCGCGCTGCGCGCTCGATTTTTGACGGAAATTTTTAAATATATATTTTCTGAACCACCTTAAAATAAATAAAAGACTACAATACTTTTTTATACAGTTTTCTCTGTCTCACGTTGTTATGCTATGTAAGGATAGGATTTTGGTATTTATATTATTTTTATAGATAAAGAAAAATGTCCCACAAGTTTGCTTTTTGATTTTTACGTATCTCGCGTCTTTAGGCGCAGTATGGGAATTTTCGATTTTTTACATAGTAATTACGATAAATGAAAAAAGAGATTACGAGTCCTATTAGAAAATAGTTAAGGCATTTTGCAGAATCTATCAAAAGCTATCATTTCTCTTTAAGACTTTTTTTACATTTTGCGTCGTTTAATTCAAAATTACAGCTGATGATGCTTAAACCCTAATTTTAAAATGTTTTTGTCCAAATGTGGAGAAAGTACAAAGATGAAGACCAAAGCGCGAGATCAAACAGGCGCGCACCTTAGGGGTGCTCCATTTGAAACTTTGTCCTTTTTTCAAAATTTTACCTAATTTAAAATTCTTTCATTTGTAATCCTTTCAATTAAAAATTCTTCATGATATTTTTTTTTTAATTTTAAAGGTTTTCAATTAAAAATGTTATTTAAAATTTATGTATCACTTTGAATTTGTTTTTGAAGAGCCCAAAAGGCAGAGATTCTAGTAGCACTGTAAAATTTAAAAAATATTATTTTTGGACAAAGTCAAGATTGCCTGTTAAGACGTGGCTATTTTTTAACATTAAGGCTAGAAGCCCAAAAATCGGTCCTATTATTTTTGATAAGCCCAAACATTTTGAAACTCTACGCAGTATAAGTTTCAAGTGCCTTTATGCCGCTACTTCTTGATATTATTTCGCATTGGCGCAGGATTAAGATCTCGGAACCGTTGCTTTCAAAGCATAGTTCCACATGTTTTAACCATTGGGCCACGCCCCTTGCATCTCAGGACTCTAATTCTATGCTTCCAGATCACAGAGTCCGAGACTTTAAATCACGTAAAAATGTTTGCTCTAAAATTATACGTTTCGGTGAATAAATCTATTGGAATTTCTCTCCGGGTAATAACGCCCTAAAATCCCGAAAAAGATTATTTCTACTACGTAGATATCATATTTGCGTAGTCATATCTAATTAATATTTAATCATATCTAATTATATCGATGATTTGTGGGCTCCTAAAAATAGCCACTCCGATTTTTAGACTCCAACCCTTAACGTCTAAAATTAACCCCTCTCTACCACGTAGATATTAAATTGTAAAAAAATAATCTTTCTGAGAATTTTATAGTGTCAAAAGATAATCTGATTTTTGGGCTCCTCGAAAATACCCACTACAACTTTTTGGCTCCAACCCTTAATGTCTAAAATTAACCCCTTACTACCACGTCGATATAACTTTGTGAAAAAATAATATTTTTGAAAATTTTCTAGTGTCAATGGTGTCTCTGATTTTTGGGCTCCTCAAAACTACCCTTTCTTATTTTTGGCACCAACCCTTAACGTCTGAAATCAACTGCTTTCTACCACGCGGATGTAAGTTTCCTAAGAAATAATCTTTTTAAAGATTTTTGGGTGCATTTGGAAGCCCAAAATAAGCAAAAAATCTGGTCTTTTTTTGTTTTTTTCCAAATTTGAGTTTTTAAATAGGGGGTAGTTTTAGTTTTAGTTGGGGGTGGTTTTTAGAAATTGGTTGTTGTTGCGTTCAGGATCTCAATAAAGCTCTAAATTCTGATACAAAAAAATTTAAGAATTTCTTTTGTAGGGTTGCTAGATTGATAGACCTAATTGTCGCGCTGAAGGTTAATTAAAGGCATTAAAATGTTTATCGAAAAAGGTAAGTTATATTTTTTGAATGCACAAACAAAGACTGGAAAATGATATACGTTGCGGCGTTTATTGTTATGACGAATAGGGTGAGAAATAATTACGCTTAAAAGTACCATGTTACTATTTTATAAGTAACTGCTATCTATGTAGATATCGACTTTTTTCAATTTGTGTTCTCATTACAGGATTTTTTCAGGATTTCATACAGGATTTCCATTACAGGAACCTTTTATATAAGAGTTAATTTTACAAAAGAAATTTATATGACATTGAAGAATAATAAGAGAGCACAACAATCAGGAGGACAAAAGTCCCAACAGTTAATGTATACAATTCTTGACTTGAGTCTTCAGTTTTGTATTCAGATACAAATACGGGGGTTGTTTTTGTAACGATTAGGAGTGAACAATAATTTTGCTCTTTAGTTGTGCTTTAAAAATATTCTGTTCATGGTTCACAAGTGTTTTTCATCTTCATTTTATCATTTTTACGAATGAGACTATTTATATTCTTGGACTAGAAGTGCAAAATTATTCAAGTATAATTTTGAGAAATGCGAATGTTTGAAAAAGAAACCAAATTTATGAGGTTGGTTAATAAGCTTTCAATTCTGGTCAAATTTTAGCTTTCGGCATACATACCCATTTCCGGCACCAATACATTGAAGCTACTGCAATAGATTTTTAGTAAAATATACTGAAAAGTTTTTCATCAATTTCACATGAACCGGAACATTCATTATGTAATTTTTTAATTTAGCAGTCAAAGAATATATCTTCGGAATCGTTATAATCAGAAAATGTTGAATATTTTTTGTTGTTGTAAATTTTCAAGTGCTTTATTAAGCAAAACAAAATTATATTCCGTATTCTAGTCCTTATTAGATAACAAGGACTCCCGCTGACGCAAGTATACAGGTACTTACGGCGGAATTAATCATCACCTGTTTTGAACACCTGAAGTTTGAGCAAATCCCAATTTACTTTATTATATATATTTTACTACTTCTACACCATTTCCTGGTCATTCCAAACATTATGTTCGAAAGAAACGAATCTTGGGCGAATGTTGAAAACTGGACTTTGCGCAGAAAAATATTTTTTGAGTACAGACTGTCAATGAATCAGATTAAAAAAGTCTGCCAGCTGCGCGGGCACATTCTCATCGCGCGCTGCGCTCGCGGCTCGCAGGTTTAAACGCGCTTAGGGCCCGCAATTGTTGATTCTCGTATTGAATTTTCACGAGAATTTTGGTTAGAGATTTTTAAATTTCTGTCACAGAGCAACAACATAGAAACAACTAAAGAGATAAATTTGGACATTTTAGATTTATGACTTTATTTTAGTAGCAAATACAGAAAGAGACATCCTATCAGCTAATATTATTGAAACCCAACATTTCTCCTCACAATGAGTCACAGAATACGAATGAAATATTATTTGCCACAAATCACCTCCTCAAGTCAGTTTTATAGAGTCCTAAACTAACCCCACAAGTGAAAAAATAGGGTTTGCGAGTTTTTTGGTCTCTAACAATGATTTTTTACGTTTTTTAAATACAAATTGTTGCTAATGCGTAAATGATTAATTCATACTTATAATTAGATTCGTACATGCGTTCTTTAAACAAGTTATTATTATTGTTAATAAGATTCAATTTGAAAAATGCTAGAAAGTTGCTTTTTTCTAAAATTTTCAACTTATTGTCCACTTTGTACTTAGATTGTGATAATAATTAAACAAATCTATCAAACCTAATTGCCTAAACTTATTAATATTGTTTACAACTAGCTTCTCCGTTTTTGATGCTAGTTAGTTGTGAATTTTTGTGAAATGTTAGAATGTTGAGTTTCCATATTTCAGCTGATCGTAGTTCTCTTTCTGCATTTTTTCTTTAGATAAAAATTCACAAACTGAAACAGCCAATTTTGTCACTTTATTTCTTCATGTATTGCTGCTCTGTGAAAAAATATGAAAATCTTAATGCCATGTGATGAGTGGGTCACGTGACCAGATGCCTACCTTACCGCCACTTTTTTTGTTTCCCAACTTATTATCACACGAAACGCCACATCAAGTTGAAAATATAGAATACTAAATAAGAAGCACTAAGAACTGTGGGTCTCACGAGTAAAAATGCTTCGACTTGAGTTCGACTTGGTTATATCTTGAGTTCGTCTCCAAGACATCGATTTCTGGCTACGTCGAACCTTTTTCGGCTCAAAAGTGAGATTAAAATTGACGAATGAATAATTTTTAATTATTAAATTAGTTATTTTTAATTAAAAAATTCATAATCTGTGATTCTGAAAGAATGTAACCCTTAAAATTTCGACTCAAAAATATAAAAATTGTCACCTTCTAAAAGGATCCCCTAAGCCGTTAGACATACGTAAAAACAAACAAAGTTTTAGGTATCATCGTCAAACAAGTATAATACAAATGAAAATCCGTAAATAAGTTGATTGAATATATATACACACACACACACACACACACACACATATATATATATATATATATATAATTAAAAATTTGTCATAAGGACAACCGCAGGATTTCGCCGGGAGCGGGTGCTAATCTGAAAAATTGCACCCGCTTCTAGCGAAATCGTGGTAAAATTTCAGTCACAACCACGTCTCACAACCGTGAGATAGGTGGTTGGAGTCTGTAAAGGAATCAATACGACGATCCAGCAAAAGCCTCGTGCACCATAAGAACACGGAGTGACCCAAGGACAACAGTCTTCTGCCTTTTTCCCACAAGTGTTCTAGCATGTTTTTGATACGCAGGGATGCTTTTTAGGCTATTAGCAAGTGAAAGCTTGGTACCACCAAGAGCGCCGATGATAAGGATGATCAGTTTAACAGAATATTCCGGGTACAATCGTAGCAACTCCCTTATAAGGTCTCGATACCTCTCTTTCTTTTCATTCTCCTTGGCTATGATGTTTTTGTAAGCTGGTGCCGAAAATTCGATAACGAACATGGTTCGCTTCTCGAACTCAAGAAGAACCATGTCAGGCCTCGAGTAAGCAACAGAAACAATTGTCGAGAATATAAAGTTCCAGTATATGCGGCACTTCCCATTCTCGACAATTGACTCAATTTCCCTAGGAGCATTTAGAGGAGCGATATTAAGTAGAATGCCGTAGGAGTGACAGAAATGGTAATAAAGCACTCTTAGTGCCGCATTGTGCCTTTGAATGTAGGTCGTTCCCGCGTGTGTTGGGCAACTAGATAGTATGTGAGCTAAATTCTCGGGGTGTGCGTGGCACGCCCTGCAGCTATCATCGGGAATGTCTTGGCTCAAAATGTGGCGACGGTATGTTAAGGTGGAAATGACACCGTCTTGGCATGCAAAAATAAAACCCTCTGTACCAGACATCCTCTTATCAAGGAGCTGTTCACGAAAGTTTTTCTCTTGTGCTTTTTTAATCCGGGCTTTCAGGAGCGAGTTCTCGAGATAGATTAGAATTGATGCATTTTGCTCACCCCTAATACTGAAGTCAAGTTCGACTATTTCAGCAGCCTCCTCCGCTCCTTTGTATAGAAATGCTCCTTTGCCCACTTCTTCGTGATTCCTGACCCAGAATAAATAAATGCTGTACCCAGAATAATCCTGTTGTGAAGACATTCAAGACTCAATATTCCGCGACCCCCTTGACGGCGTGAGATGTACAGTCGCGGAACGGAAGACTTAAGATGCATGATTTTGTTCATGTGCATAACCTTTCTTGTCCCGATATCAAGAGATCTGAGCTCGTTCTTCGTCCATGGAACTATTCCAAATGAATAGAGTAGTACCGGGACGGCAAGCATGTTCGTTGCAGATACTTTGTTCCTCGCCGACAGTTCGGAAGACCAAATCTGTCGAATGAGACGTTTGTATCTGCTTCGTAGAGTATCCTTTATAGATGTAACATCCTGAATACGGCTCTGTGGCACGCCCAGGTATGTATAAGTCTCTCCAGCGCAAAGATGTCGTATGGCGCTTCTATCAACGAGCTAAGGATCTTCAGGGATGCCATTAAGTTTTCCACGCTTCAAATAAACCTTGGCGCATTTGTCTAACCCAAATTCCATTCCAATTTCCTTAGTATATCGTTCGACAATCCCCAGAGCTAGATGCAGTTGCTCTCTGTTTTTCGCATAGATCTTAAGATCGTCCATGTTAAATACATGAGTGACCTTGAACTGTCGATCTGCAGGTTTGCCGCACAAGTACCCGTCGGAATGGCGCAGTGCTAGAGATAGTGGCAATAATGTAAGGCAAAAGAGGAGTGGGCTCATGGTGTCGCCCTGAAAGACACCTCTCTGAAACGTGACCTTGTTAGTTGTCACACGATATTTGCCAGATGAGATAGTAAATCTGGTTTTCCAAAGCGGCATCAATCTCTATATACACCCAACTATTTGCGGATGAACTTTTAAGATTTCCAAAAGACAGATGATAAATCTATGGGATGTAGAATCGAAAGCTTTCCGATAATCAATCCAGGTCATCGATAGGTCACGCTGGTAGAATGCTGCATCTTTGCAGACACATCTATCGATGAGCAGGTTCTCCCAACATCCGGCTGTGCCTTTCTTTGAGCCTCGTTGTTCATACATTTCTTGCCACACAGGTTCAATTGCCCGAACAATCCTATCATTTAGGATAGCTGTGAATATCTTATAAAGCGTGTTCAGACAAGTTATTGGCCTGTAGTTCTTTGGGTCAGCTAAGTTGCCTATTTTCGGCAGGAGTATTGTCCGCCCTTCCACCGACCACTCTGGAATCGGCTCTTCCGACTTCAAATATGAGGTGAAAATGCGGGCCAAATGCTGATGGGTTGAAGAAAACTTCTTCCACCAGAAGGTTTTGATACAATCTGTTCCCGATGCGGAATAGTTCTTCATCCCTCTTAATACTTTTTTCACCTCCTCGGTATTGATGGGTGGGCATTCTTTATCAGGTGTTATGAGGGCAACACATAACTCCTTGAAGCTATTTATATTTTTTGAGTCTTCGTCCAGTCTATGCTGAACTGCGTAGACTTCTCTCCAAAATACTTCGACCTCCTCTGGTTTGGGCGGGTGTTCGACAGTAACTGAAGGGTCTTGGAAGAGTCGAGATGGGTCAGAGAGAAACTGTTGATTTTCTCTGATCCACCTCTCCCTCCGCTCTAGACTTTTCTTAGCGTCAGATAGTATCCGTATTCTCTCAACAATATGCTGCCTAATGGTCAGCAGCTTTGACTTGTTAAGTGTGTGATAACGGGTCCAGAGTTCGCGCGCGAACTTTCAAACCTTGGCGGCAAAATTCCTGCCAGATGTGATGTAGTCAATCACACATTGAATGCGGGACGCGTACTGTCTTGCCCAGCCTATGTTTATGGCAAGTTGATGCATTCGGCTTTTGGTCTTATGATCAGCCGTTGGTTTTGTTTTACGGTTCGCATCGGCCAAAGCTCTCGCTGCATTATACACACAATAATTGATAGCCCAGAGGTCGGATTCACCGGAAAAATGTCCACGAAGCTCGTCATCCATTTCAGCCAGATCTTTAGGCTTGAGAGAAACCTTGGTGTTGATGTTTCTCCGGGTCGTACAGCATCGCTCTTCATCTATTGGATGCCTGCCCACGGTTGGTCTTAGTGTCGCCTCTCTTTCTTTGTTTCCGGCTTGTTCTAGCTGTGGTAGAGTAGGCGTTCCGTTTACATACCCCCTTCTACAGAGTAGTTCAGCATGGTTTCGTAGACGGTGCTGCGAAAAGTGCGATAGCTCAGGGTGTTTCTCACACCACAGAGCATGCAGCCGTGCCATGTAACCCCGTTCACGGGCCACACTCGCATAGTAGCAGTCGAGCTA
>NC_046660.1:126465613-126467813 GCF_010883055.1 Belonocnema kinseyi | reverse complement strand
AATATACAAGATTGTTAAAACATTAACAAAGATTAGTTTTTATGACAGTCAGAATGACCCTTTTTGTTAGGACACGTATACACTTGAAGTTATATACCGCTCGTGCTGGAGTCATGAAAATTCGACTCAAGAGATAAATTTATGTCTTCAAGACATATAAAATTGTCTTCAAGACATACATTGAAGTCTAGCTCTGTGTCAAAACTGAGACATGCGCAAGTCGAACTTTTCGACTCCAGCATGTCTTGACTGGGGGCACTTCAAGTCGTACTAAAGTCGAAGCATTTTTGCTCAGGCTGGTCCTAAATTTGTATAATTATGAACAAAGTTTTTTATTGTAAATATTTTTTTGTTTTACTATTTTCATAATTATTAAAATTTAGGAACAGATACACCTTTCATAGTACTTCTTATTCATTTTCCCAAATTTTCAACTCGATGTGGCGCTTCGTGTGAAGATAAGTTGGGAAATAAAAAAGAGAGGGTATGGTAGAAATCTGGTCACACGATCCACTTGTCACATGGCTTTAACAAAATTCCCTTAAAAATGTAATGCCGAGCATTGCTAAAAAACTTTAGACTCGAGTAAGAAATACGACCTGTGGGCGATGATGAACAATAAATTCTTACTCTAGAGTCTAGACCACTGTGGTTCTTACAATGGAAATTTCCGATTTATTATTTTCTGTATAAAAGCTATCAATTCCATAAAGAAGAATTCGTAGTAAAACTTGTGCGGCTTGATGAGCCGCACATTTTTATGATTTTTTACGCAGTGAATTTCCTGAGTTGGTAATTTTCGGAAAATTTTTCGCATTTCTGCAATGCTCGGAGGAGAGCAAGTCCGAGCGCTAAGAACGTTATGGAATTCACACGTTCAATTAGTTTTAAGAAGAAAGGGTGACTTGCGTTTCCAATAGTATGAGTGATGGACGTGACATAGAGTTCCATATTTCATAAATTAAATAAGAATCACTAAGAAACTTTTGTCTGGTCCTAATTTTTTAAATTTATAAAAAATATTTGCGTTTATACACGCGTTTTGTCTCTTTTGAATTAGTTAAATCAGTTCAGTTTCAATTAGTTATTTGAACTATTAGTTATTGAATTAATTAGTTAAATTAGTAAATTAGCTAATTAGTTAAAATTACTTAAAGTAATAGAACTGAAACATCAAAAAGGAGTTGAATATCCGCGACGGAAAAAAAATCCACAGCTGATGGTTGAACCATAAGAATAAAATCTTCCACCTCCCTATATGGCCCAATAAATAAAACTAATTTTTTTGTGTGTATTGGGCGATATCGGGAGATTAAGAATAAGATTTTCCACCTATCGATGTTGCCCAATAGTAAAAAAAAAGTAAATTCGTCGAATTATTATTTCTTTTTTTATTCTCTTAAATTATAAATAGAAAAATAGAAAGCGAAATTTAAACTTTATATTAATAAATAGTTTAACTGTAAGAATAAAATCTCTAACCTCTCGACACGGCCCAATATATACAAAAATGGTAATTCGTCTAATTACTTTTCTTATATTCTTGAATTATAAATAGAAGATTATAACGTAAAATTCAAATTCTGCTATAAGAAAAAAATCTCCCTTTTTTACATTGCCCAATGCATGAGAAAATGTAAATTCATCTAATTACTTTTTATTAATTTGTCGAACTATTAATAGAGGATTAAAATGTGGAATTTCAACTTTGTATTAATAAATACCTTAACTATGAGCATAAAATCTCCCACCTGTCGATAAGGCTCAATACATACAAAAATGCGTGTACTGGGCGATATCGGGAGGTGAAAAATAAAGTCTTTCACCTCCCGATATTGCTCAATAGGAAAAAAATGTGAATTCGTTACATTACCATTTTTATGTTCTTGCATTATTTATAGAGAATGCGAACTTGAAATCTAAATTTTGTAATTATAAATACATGCCTTAACCTATACCGTATATATACCCTACCCTAACTTGCTTAGCTATAAGAATAAAATCTCCAACCTCCCGATATGGCCCAACACATACAAAAAATAATTTCGTGTATCAGGCCATAGCGGGAGGTGCGAAATTTTATTCCTTTAGTTAAGGTATTCATTTATACAACGTCTAAGTTTTACGTTCTAATCCCGATAATTCCAAAAACTCTCGATAGGGACCAATGTACAGACTAAATCCTGTCGCTAAGGACCGA
>NC_046660.1:126464419-126465513 GCF_010883055.1 Belonocnema kinseyi | reverse complement strand
AGGAAATAGCCGCAGTATAATCGACTTTGTTGTTGCGGATGAAAGACTTAGAGAGTTAGTCAAAGACACAAGGGTCTTGAGGGGTCCTGAATGCAATACTGAGCATTACCTTCTGATCTCAAAAATTAACTTAGGTCGGGGTAGGAGAAAAAAGAGACCCAAGAAAGCAAAACAAACGCGAATCAAAATTGAGAACCTGCAGAAACCGGATGTGCGAATAGATTTCCAAAATAATATAATTGAAAGCATAGATAGGGCAACATGGGAGGACCGTATAAAAAACAAAGATATAGAGGGCGCCTGGACAATGTTACGCGATATCCTTGTTATATGCACAATCGAAGTATGTGGTACCGCAGTTGTAGGAAGAATGTCTGGTGATGCGTGGTGGAATGATGAAATTCAGGCTGCCCAAAAAGCAAAAAGAGAAGCGTACAAGAGAGCTTTGAACCTCGCAGGTCTTAGCAATGAGGAAATAAGTAGACGTAGAAATGATTATAGACGCGAAAACAGGATACTTAAACGATTAGTTAAAGAAAGTAAAGATGCAATTAGAGCAGCAGAAGAGATAAAAGTACAAAACGACTTTGAAGGAAGCAGGAAACTACTTTATAAAACAATGAAAGGAAACAAAAGTACAGAAATTGTTAACATGAGAAATAGTAGGGGGGAAATGGTATATGATGCAAATGGAATACTAGAGGCTTTCAGAGACTATTTTAGGAGACAATTCGGAGATGAAGCTATAGGACACCACAGCTGCGATCTTGAACACGATGCGTTGGAAAACTCAATTGAAAAAGTCTGTGTCACTGAGGTTAGGGATATAATTAAGAACTTGAAAAACGGTAAGGCTGCCAGGGTAGACGGTATTAACGCTGAAATGTTTAAACACGGTGGCGAGTACATATCACATAGAGTTTTCGAATTGATAAATTTATGTTTCGAGATGGGAGACGTCCCAGGCGATTGGAAAAAAGTGATTATCGTACCAAGTGTTTAAGAATGGCTCTCTTCGACGAAGAGGGTGTGGATCTCGAAACAGTAAGGGTACGAGGGTTAGCTTTCGCAGATGATAAGGTTGTTACGGCAGA
>NC_046660.1:126459333-126464319 GCF_010883055.1 Belonocnema kinseyi | reverse complement strand
ATAGCACGAGAATTCTGGATCAATCTGAAAAATCTCTATCCCATCCACACACTACTCCTTTCCCTTGCCGAGTGAGTCACGCCTACCCCGAAAGGGAAATGGTGTAATAATAATAATGATAATAATAATAATAATATAATTCCAGCGAGATTGCCCTAAGTTGCCATGAATCAAATGCATCTGTTGTTTCTGATGAAAAATACCCGAATTCGATAAACATTCCATGAAATGGCCTCAAATTGTTCTAATCTATGAATGTTCTACACGACTTAACTGCCTGTGTCGAAAAATATCCAATTCCACCGAGAATTCTCTAACATAACATTGAATTATAAGAATTTCTGAGTTTTCTAACAAGACCCAATTGTTTATGTTGTGAATTATCCAATTCCCGCGAGGAATCCCTAAGATAACCTTAAATTTTGCGATTTTGTAATTTTTGTTATAAAACCTAACTGCTGCTGTTCTAAAATATCAAATTCCCATGATAAACCTCTAACATAACCTACATTTGTAGAATATCGTAAATTTTGTCTAACTTTTTTTATTAAACAAAAGCTAATTCCGACAAGATTTCCCTAACAGAACCTAAACGTTACTTGTCTGGATTTATTTGAAAGAATATATTTCCCTAGAGACAAAACAACTGTATCAACTAAAACACTTAGTAGTTTATATTTTTACCAATATTTAGGATTATTTAATTCAAGAAGCAAATTCGCGGCGGCATCTTTTAGCTATCTATTTATTTAGTTTCATCATTGCCGACTTTCCTGACATTACACTACGCGAACTTCCAACTTAGAACTTGTACTTCCATGTTCGAATTTTTGGAGGAAATAAATGTTGGGAGAAATAAAATTTGCGTTAACTGAGACCTTACCATTAGTTTCATGAAATTCAAACTTTTTGCCTGCAAACTCATTTTTTTCTGTTAAAATTTCAACTGTTTTATTGAAAATTTGTTTATTTGAAAAAAAATTTAACTTTTAAATTAACAATTCATCTATTATATTTTTACCCAGAATGCGTTTAGTCTCTTATGGTTAAAAATGATTCTATTTGGCTTAAAATAGAATTATGTTTTAAAAATGTAAACTATTTACCTAAAAAGTCATCTTTTTTTGTAGAAATATAAAATGTTTTGTTGAAAATTGGTATATTTTGAGAAAAATTCTGATATTTCAAGTTAAGAATTCATCTTTTAATTTAGAAATTCTACTATTCTATTTTTAATCCAAAATTCATGTCTTTTCGTTAAAATTTATACTATTAGGTAGAAGATTTGATCATTTTGCGAAAATTTAAACTATTTTCCCCAAAGGTCGTCCTATTTAGTCTAAGCGTCAAATGATTCGTTGCAGATATGCAAGTAGGAGACCTGTCTGCTATTCGACCAGTTGGCCACACTTTAAGTCGGAGGCTAGTCAGGACAACTGATTAGTGTCCCCAACTACTTTCGTCACGGTTAATAAGTCGAGGGCTGGCCAGTTGACCCGACTTATCGCAGTCAGGGTACAGTCGGGCACTAGTAGGGTCCGTACAATAATACGACTGCCCCGAAAAAAATAGTCTCGACTTTAAGATTTCTAAAAACAGAGTATATCGACACTTTCTACTGCACTAAGGTGTGTTATGTATTTTAATGTAACAATGAAACGACAATCTAGTGGCGTAGAATATAATTGATATATACTATGTTTTTAGAAGTCTTAAAGTTAAGACTAATTTCTCCAGGACAGTCTATTAGAGCTTTTTTTTTTAATCTTCATTAAGCGTGTTAGTTAAATCGGACTTTGAATTATTTTTTTCATAGGTACGGCACTGACTTAATATATATTCTTTCCGAAGAATTTGCCAACAAAAGAAAGAAAACTTGTCCAATACCCGGGGTTTTACGAGATCCTCGGATCAATAAGATGTTGAAAAATCAAAAAATTTGTTGAGGAAACGATTATTTTCACGACAAACATGAATTTTGCGCACGATTGAAATAAGCGGGTAGCAGAAGACAGCATTTGAATGTTTAGAATCGTTTGAAAATTTATTTTTTACTCACAATTCTGATATAATAGAAGAATTCTCGTGATATACCAGGTTTTCAAAGGACCACGCTTTGATGATGGTAACCCTAAATTTTGGGAAATACGTTGAGAAATGGAGAAGAAGTCAGGCAAAATTGACATGCCCTGTGTGTCTTGTAACTGTATTTGTAATCAGCCAGCAGGCTAGCTGTCAACTGTACGCTAATGCACGGTATCGGTGTATGGGGTGAAGTTGACAGCTTTGGGAAAAATATATATTGAGTCAGTGCCGTAATTATGAAAAAAATTAATTCAAAGCCGGATTCAACCAACACCCTTAAGAATTAAATGAACGAAAGCTGCAATAACAAATTGAAATTATTTTCATGAAATGAAAAATACGATTCAAAACACATTTAGCGATAACAATATTCTTAATAAGACAATTTTTGTACGAATCGAAATTATTATGGTTTTAAAACCGCATTTTACTTTCCTTTTCTTAAATCAGGGCATATTCTAAGCCTCAATTAGAACTGAAAATTTAAAAAAATTATAGCTAAAATCAATTACTCTTCATGGCCGTTATGTGCTAAAATGTAGTTTAAATGTATTTTTGCACTGCCCATTATCTGGTTTTAGAACTGACCATTTTTTTTAGAACTTACCTTTTGGTCAGAACTGACCGTTATAATATGCCCTGTTTTAAATAGCATAACGTCTAAATAATTCAAGAATCAATGTCATACTTTTTTTCTAACTTTCTTTCAATTTCACAAAATAAGTGTTTGATACGAATCCTGATCTCAAAGTTCGGATTGTTCAGGCTAGAATTGGAACTCTCGTTTTCAAGTATGTTATACAAAAATATTGAAATTAGACGTTCTTTTAATAGAAAGACTTAATTCTATTAAAAAAAGAAGTACATTTATAGAAGGAAAAGTATCTAATTCCGTGATATTATGTTAATTAGAGTGATTGATATTAAACTTGGAGACAGCAGTTTTTTATCCAACTATTTGTCATAATTAAACACAGCGTATAATCTACAATTTGTACCAATGATTCTTCTACTCGATTGTTAGTCAAATTCACAAATATATATCATTGTTCCCTTGATATTTCAATATTATTTTTTTCCGCTGAGTCAGAATGTAATTGAGATTAGATAAATTCGACACTGCAATTCGCAGCGGCGAATGATAGTAGTAAATAGAGCGGAGCATTTAAAATACCAAATGGAAAGTCTTAACGTATCTTTGAATTAATATTTAAAACGTTCTTCTATATATTCTATAAGATTTGCACATTTAATGGTGTTTAAATTTTATTTTTAAACATGTAAGCCGCATTTTGTGTTGCACATTTTCTCTTATAAAAACGAAAAAATTACAATTTCAGGTTTTTGTGAAAATTTTTTTTGTTTGTTTTCATTATTTAAAAACAAGTAAGCTATTGCGCTTTCATAGAGTTACTCATTATATATAACACTCTGTCAAAAAAATTAAAGCAAGAATGGAGCTACCAGAATCCGGCTCGAACTCACCTATCAATTTTGACATAAAAATAGCCTAAACAGAGGATTAAGATTTTTTTGAAGTAGCTCGACTAGTCCCCGACAAGAGCTTGATTAACCTACCGGCGGGTGCGTGGCCTCACTCAGTGCGGCAAGTCCATTATTTTCAAATTAGGAGTGTCAACGCTTTTTCCAATCATCGAAGCACTTCTGATAATCATTTTGTGATATAGACTTGAGCTCTTTCAGCGATGCAGTTTCTATCTCCTCAATCGTTGAAAATCGATGTCCTTTCATGAGTCTCTTCAGTTTTGGGAAAAGAGAAAAGTCACTGGGGGCCAAATCCGATGAATATGGAGACTGAGGCATGACTGTGGTGCTGTTTTTGGTCAGAAAATCTTTCACAAGCAACGATGAATGAGCAGGTGCATTATCGTGATGCAAAAGCCACGAATTCTTTTTCCAAAATTCCGGACGTTTTTGCGTATCGCCTCTCGCAAACGGCGCATAACTTGAAGGTAATACTCCTTATTGATCGTACAACTTCTCTGGTGGTAATTCGGCGATTTTTCAACACCATTTCTTCCACTGCTTGAACGTTTTCATCTGTTGTAGACGTGCTGGGACGTCCAGGGCGAGGTTTGTTCTTCGACATCCTCTCGTCTTTCTTGGAACAGCTTGTACCACTTATACACATTTTTCTTACTCAGAGTAGACTCACCGTATGCAACTGTCCACACCAAACCCTTCTAACCTTTTACACCTCTGCCAGAAAAAAAACACGAATGTTCAAAAGTTTTTAGTTTTCAAAGATCTTTCAATTTGTAAGGCTTTAACCAGATTCATGGGAGTCCAAAAATAAGTTCCTTGTAGAATAATTATTTTCAGTTTCTTTTTTTATAATCAAGCAAATTTTTGGTGGTACTGTGAAAAGTTCAATTATTATGTATTCTATATTATATTTTGTATTGAAAATTTTTAATATATTATGATGTTGAACTGTTTGATATCTTTTATCTGAATAATCAGTTCCTAATCCAAGAAAATACATCTTTTGTAAGAAAAATTTGAATTTTCGATCAGCCGCACAGAGTACAGCACGCGCCCGCTGGTGTGAGTTTCGTAGGCTCGCCCGCCGGTAGATTAAAATGTTCGCCAAAAAAAACCCAACTAGCCACCCACCTATCCATAACTAGGAACATTGCCTAAAACACCCCTCCGACTAGCCCCCGACTAGTGCCCAACTTCCAATGGGGCCAAGTGGGGCATATCTACACGCGATTTGTTGAAAATTCTTCTATTTTGGACAGAAAGTTAGATTTTTTTAAAGAAACATTTATCTTTCAAATTACCAGGTGTATACATATGAAACCGGTATTGCCATTTAGCGGCCAGTAGGCACACTTGTAGGCACTGTCGGAACTTACCATTTGTGCTAATTGGCGT
>NC_046660.1:126453797-126459233 GCF_010883055.1 Belonocnema kinseyi | reverse complement strand
ATTATTGATATATTTTTGTGTCATAATACCTAAAAATATGTCGGCCTATTGGCTACAAAAAATTATAGACAATTCAGCCAGAAAACGCAGCTAGATAGGCTGTAAAGTTTAGCTATATTTTTCACCTAGAATGTCGAGCTGAATCTGGTTAGGTGTGACACCTACACTTGTTTAGCAATAGAAATATAGACATGACAGCTGAATTTTCTAGATACTGGACCTATATTTTGCCTGCAAAAAATCTGTTTAATACAGCTAACTATTTAGAAAGACGAAATCCAGCGATACTTTCTAGCTGGGATAGCTATAATTCTAGGTAATATACCTAAACATTTGTTTCATTGCAGGGATGTTGACGGACTTCATATGCAGAAGTTGATGGTATATAGTCTTTTGGAAAAGTTTTTCACACGCTTCTTCCTCAGCTTTCCGGGAAGGTTTAGGAGGCACGACTTCTGAATCCACCCAAAACATCTATACCTACAATCTACATCTAAAATTAAATCAATCGGAGCACTTCCAATGAAGTTCGGATCCGCACGTCACATTACAAACTTTAAATGATATTTCCCTCTTCGCAATAAATCTAATCATTCTATTCTAATTCACGATTTTTAAACCAGAATAAATTTGAGAGACAGCTGATTATATCGTCATTCGTGAAGTCGGGCGAGCACGGGTTCGTGTTCGCGCGTTTTCGGCTTTACACGATGCTGGTCTTCGGAACAGCATCGAGGGAAACTTTCTCTCTTCATTCTTGTGTATTTTTACCTCTCGCCAATTTAGGTCGTTTTAGCTCTCGCGTGTTTTTACTTCTTTTTTGCGTACGATTTTTTTAGTTCACTTTTGCTATACTCGCTTCAAATAATAAGAATGTAGAAACGTCTTGCAAACATTACAATATAAAAATAAAAGGGCAGATATAAATTTCAAAAATGAAACGTTGATTAATTTGTAATTATTAACGATGCGAACATAAAGTTTTTGAAGTATTTTTTGATGAATTTATAAAATTTCTGTAAGAGAAATAAATACAGAAAATAATACTGCAAAATCATGCCTGTCACTTTGAACTAAAAGTCTGAATTTTATCCACATAAACCTTTACAAACAAAATCATGGAGTTATTGTGGAGGAAATTAATTATATCTCTATAAATCGAAATTTCGAAACGATTACGAAATTAAATCCTTTACATTTAAACTAATATAAATAAAATTGATATACACTGAAAGAAATTTTATAATAATACTTGATATTTCAATATTCATAACTGATATAGTCGATTACGATTTAGGGAAATCGTGTAAATATTAAAATTATTGTTAACGTAATTGCGAAACTTTACAATTAGAATATGAAAACTTAATATATATGTAGAACAATAATTGGTATATTCAATAGCAAAGATTGATATTTTATGTATTAAAGCGCAGAATCAGAAAAATTGATAATGACATATTCAAATAGTATAAAAGCTATTATAGGAATTAATAGATTGAGGTACAAAAGTCAATATAAATATTCTACAAATTAATATAGTCAAAGAGAAAGTGAAAGGTAATAAGACATATTTTTATTTTCTGTGATAGAAGCTAACAGAAATTGTAATCTTCAGTTGAGGAAATTGCAAAAAACTATATCAAAAAATCCGAATAGCTCCGATAGTCTCTTGAGGTTAGCCAAATCCGCCTATTGTACCTCATAGCCGAGCGCCCACGATGTGAATCGGAGAAGTTCAGTGTTTTTTTAAAGGCAAGAGTGGTATTAATTGGTTAAAGTATATATTTTTGTGATATTCAACTTACAAATTATAAAAATTATTAGTTGAAAATTTCAAGGATTTTACCAATAAGGTATTGAGCATCAGATTACAAAGCATTGCTAAAGATTCTATAAGGTTTCAATATATTTTAAGATTTTAAAATATTTAAAAGGATTTTTGAACGTTTTACAAAGATTTATGAACGTTTTACAAAGATTTTCTGGATTTGGACGATTTAAAAGATGCGTGTACATTAGGATGGTCCTAAATCATATCTTTTGACATTTTTTTGGATTAGAGGCAATGCCCATTTTGTGAGGTTGCCGGAAAAAAATTCCTTCCAAGTTTGAGCCAAATCGGTTAATATTAAGACGTGCCGCAAAGGCCCTGAAAATCCCATAAGATTAACATGGAGAAATTTTGGTTTTCGGAACAATGGGATTCAGGTTTCTGCATATAAACTTAGCTTGCGAGATATATTAAGAATTTGTTAAGGTGTCTCTAATCAATCATTTCCATTAAATTACTTAAAATTTTGATGCCCCCTCCCCTTGTGGAGCCTCAAAAATGCCCCAGAAAACTGAAATTGACATTTTTGCCCAAAATTTACACATAAATGCTCTGTTTTTCCTTTTTTTGCCATATATTATTTTTATTTGTCAAGTGGAATGTTTTTAAGTATTTTTCAACTAATTAACAATTGTCTAAACAATTTATTTTGGTTTAAATATTTTTTTTTACACTTACTTATCGAAAGGTAGAGTTTTTATGTTTGATTGGACAATTAGACATTTTCAGGAATAATTATCTTCGTTTCAAGCATTTAGTATTTGTTTAAACAATTAATTATTATTTAATTGTAACTTTTTCTTATAAATAGTTACAATACTCTAGTTTAGAAAAAAATTGGTTAGCTTTGCTGCTTATTATTAAATATCTGCGTCATTTAGATACTAGTACTTTATTTTTTAATAAATTCCTATTTGTTTAAATAAATTTTGTTTGTTTAAACAACTTTTTTCGAGAATAAATTTTTGAATTTTCTGGTATTTTTTGCAATTAATGTCGTAATTTTTCATTGTTGAGAGTAAAATTTTGTGTTTTAATTTCCAGTGATGTTAAAAAAATACAAATATTTCAAATTTCTTTGAGAATACTAACAGCTAATCTGCGGGATCAACATAAACAAAAAAAAACTTACTTTGAGCTTTCAAAGGACAAACGAGTTTGTCTACGAGGGTGATTTAGAGGAAAAAATTATACAAGTAATTTCAGAACGACAAAATTGAATGTAATTTTTATAGAATGAAATCTTACTCAAAAAATTAACTTTTCATGACCAATGTAAAACATTTTATAAACAAATATTATTTATTTAAAGCATTTGCTTAACTTTTAAATATTTAAAAATAAACGATATACATCATTGAATTGAGACCAAAATCAGATTTTTGAATTACAATTTCCAATAACATGTTACATTAATGTTTAATAAATTTAGTAAACAATACGATAATGGTTTAAACAAAAAAATTTGCTCTTTACAATGACAAATTACCACAATAATTGCAGAAAAACAGAAATTTCAAACATTTAGTTTCGAAAAAAATTGTTTAAACAAACAAAATTTATTTAAACAAATAAGAATTTCTTACAAAATAAGTTACTAGTATCTTAATGACGTAGATATTTAATAACAAGCAGCAAAGCTAGCTAAAGTTTAAAAAAACCTGGAGTTTTATGCCACTTTTTAAGAAAAAGTTGCAATTAAATAATAATAAATTGTTTAAACGAATACTAAATGCTTAAAACGAAGATCATTATTCAAATAATGACCAATTGTCCAATCAAACATAAAAAATCTACCTTTCAATAAGTAAGTGCAAAAAAATTATTTAAACAAAAATACATTGTTTAAACAATTGTTTATTAGTTCAAACGTTACGAACTTGTTGTTTTCGTATTTTCGACAGTCACATTTTGAAAAAAAAAAATATTTATTTTTTTATTTTAAAAAATAGCTTTTTTATACTCATTAAAATCACGTAGAATAAAAAATAGGCTGGAAATTTTGTTTTGGTCAAACTAAAATTGTTATGCTCATTATGAATGAAATAAAAAGTGTGAGATGAAATCTATAACGTAATTGATATATTTCTGCATAGATAATCATATAAAAAATGTAACATATTTTAAGGCACATTAGATCTGAAGTATTCGTGCCCGAGCACACGATTTTAGAGAGTATAAAAAAGTCGATTTTTTGAAATCGAATTTTTTTTAAATATGCCTTTTTTGAACAAATTAATTTTAATTTTGACTTTCAAAAAAATATATTTTTTTAATTTCGTTATGATAGTATAAAAGCACATGAAAAGAGCTTTCCAAAATACTGTAATAAAAGTCCAATCGGCACATCCTGAAAGAAGTTACACTAACGTGAACGTGAAAAAACGCATGAAAAAGTAAAAACTTCAGGACCCTTTATATTGACAACCGGTTGATGTATGAACCTATGGTCGGATGAATTAATGTAGGTCCATTAGGACTATAATTCAGCCAAGTTTCAACCCGATCTAGAAAAATTAATTTAAGGTGAAAACACGAGACGCTCCTCCATATATGTCAATTATTAGAAATAAATTAAGCAGTTACAGTGACTTAGTAGGGATGATTCAATAAAAGCTTTCATATGGTTTAATTTAATGCAAAAGCAGTAACATTTACTAATTTTTATACTTTCTTTGCCTAATCATTGTGTATAAGTATACGTAAATTTACACAGTAAAAAAAGGATAAATTTCTTTGGAGATCATTTTCCTATAAGGATCATTTGACTCTCGAGATTATAATGATCTGTCTATTCGGCTTAACATGCGTTATTTTCTAATATCAGATTTCGTTCATTTTTTAGCTTTTCAAGTACACTGCACGATCAGAGACCATAAGAATCTGGCATTTATTAGCTAGTGTACTCTAAGAACGTAAGTTATCTTGGTTTGACTAGATACATGATACATGATGATTTACTGTGTACCTATCAATTGGGTCAACGAACATTAAAAAATCTCAATTTGTTTCGGGAATCATTTATATAAAATATATTTGAATTGAGATGGTGTCAAAATATATTCAAAATAGTCTATATCGACATTTATTATTTTTAAAAGTAACACAAAAGTGGATTTACAGCGTATTAAAAATATTTTCGGACAATTTTAAATCACCACTTTGCCATTGCAAAATGTCAATCTAAAAATTTAATAGATCTACAAAATACATTTCCAATAACTCTTTGAGTCATAAAATTAAGGAACTTTTACTTAGCTCAAATCGCTTCAGTCTACGTAGTCTCGAATAATGAATACGATCCTAAATGACAAGTATAACTATGAATTTTCACATTTCGGAGTGACTTTATTCGAACGAATTGGAGATCGTTGCTTGGATTCCGGATGATATCATAGAAGATATTACTCCTGAATTTCAGGCAATTCTAAGGAAATGAGACGTACATAGTCTGAGTAGTCGTGTACGCCCACGTCGTGTTTAAGTGTACGTGAACTCATGAAGAATGCAGTTGAGAACTTGAGGATGGCGATATCCTTTTCGTTGCAACAGGGTGACAAAGAAAGGTGAGATGGATGGACTGATAGAGTATGAGGTCGAGG
>NC_046660.1:126451580-126453697 GCF_010883055.1 Belonocnema kinseyi | reverse complement strand
GCGCATACTTTGAATAAAATATTTGTTATCATTCTCTTGAAATAAATGTGTTTTTTTCTTGAAAAAATACCGGTTTCATATGTATACACCTGGTAAACATTCTCTTTTATTTTTTACCCAGAATTTATTTCTTTCTGTTAAAAATTCTTCTATTTGGTGGAAAATTTAATTATTTTCTTGAAATATAAACTATTTTTCTAAACAATGATCTTTTTTGCTTCAAAATTCAACCGTTTTTTTTTAATATTTATATTCTTTAATAGAAAATTCGTCATTTTTTATTGAAAATTCATCTTTTGGTAGAAATATCATTTTTTATGGACGGGAATTAATTATTTTTAATCAAGTGGCTACTATTATCCTTCAGGTTCTAAATTAATCTGGTTTTGTAAAAAATTTCAATCTGTTGTTCAGATGTCAATGATTTGATTGAAAACTCCACTATTTTCATTAAAAGTTATATTTTTCTGGTTAAAGAATCACCTTTTATGCTTGATAGTTAATCCTATTTCATTAAAGGGGAATCTGTTGAAAAAATTGCCATTTTGCTAATAGTAATCTTTTTTTGGTCAAAATTCAACTATGTACTTTGTTGAAAATTCATCTGTTTGACTTAAAAATTACACTGTTTGATTGAAGTTTAAATCTTTAAATCTAAAGATCGCAAATATAATAGTGGCACCTACAAACAGGGTTGTTTCCAAAGTTAGATACCATTTTTCCAACAAATGAATCTTATATTATATAAAATTCTAATTTTAAAAACGCCCACATAATATTTTTTACATATTGTTTACTATTTTTAATTTAATGTTGAAATATTAATTTTCTATCACGATGTCGCTTGGATGGCCCCTTTGACGTCAAAGGGGTCGGATTTCCACCAATCACAGCTGTGTGTCAGTGATTCTCAAATATCTTTTTCTGCGTCGGTGTTTTGTTTTAGTTATGTGCGCAACGAAAATACATCTCAGAAAATATTGTTTGAAAAACATTATAAATATTATACAAACTTTTGTATAAAGAATTCATTGAAAAAGTACTTAAATGTAGTCATTTTTGCTGAATAATTCGTAAATATGTAGGAGTTTCAAATGTGTTAATAATTGTACTTGCTATTTTCCTTCAACGTACAGAAAAACTTTTTTTGTAGCATATGCCTTAACCAATGAAGCGATCAAAGCCAAATAGTCAGAATTGACAGCAGATCGTGGCCTAACTTCCCGTTTAAATGGACAAATGTTTAACAAGACAGTTGAATTTTCGAAAAAGATGACTTTTTAGGCAACTAGTTTAAACTTTCAAAAAATAGTTAAATTTTTAACCAAATAGAAAAATTTGATAAATTCTAAGTTTTATCATCTTCTTTTACAGTGTTGTGAACCAAATATATGGCGATCATAATCAAGCACTTTTTAACTCTGCCTTTAAATCAATTTATTTTTCGTTAATCTGATGGCTCTAACAGAGTAATGATTTTCTTCATTGATCACCTTCTAGTTTTTACATTATTCATTACATTTGAACAAAATATGTAATTACCATTTGAGAATCCATTTTAAAATAATGAATATTTGCATCGATTATACAGAGTAAGGAAAAACTTTTGAATTCACGCGAATTGTCATGGCAGTTTACACTAAACTCTATTAAGGCATGTAGATCACATACTCTAATATTTCAAGAACCCCTCGCATCTTTTTGATAGCACGATGGGGCGATCCATCAGGCGTATAGAAAGCAATCGTTAACACGCGCAAGGGGCGCGCTGACCTATCCCACTGCTCCCACTGTTGGGGTCGAGGTAAATGAGGAGAAAAGGATCTACTCTGTTCTGTGTACAAGTACAAGGAGAAAAGGAGTGTGTGAGAGCATGAGAGGGTAATAGGAAGGTAAAAGAGGGAGGCGCAGTTAATTACCGCAGAATATGACTCCTGGGAAGGAAGACGAAGCAAGAGCTTAATCGCGTTCGACAGGCGTGGAAAGAAAAGGAGAAAACTCGCCCAGACGGACTGGCTGGCACCGAAGCAGCAGTTACAGTGCACCAACCGCGAGAAATAAAATCTTCCGGCGACTTTGAATCGTGATATTATTCAAAGTGTTTCTCGCGATTTGGA
>NC_046660.1:126442202-126451480 GCF_010883055.1 Belonocnema kinseyi | reverse complement strand
AATAATTAAAAAATGTAAATTTAAAATAACAAGTTATAATCAGTACATATCAATATGTAGAATAGGGCGTATCGAAAAGAAATGATCAACATTTTTTGAGGTTATACGCACCCTGATAAACGAATAGTCACTTTCCTTTGAAAGCTTCAATATAATTCTGGAGGTTCCAGCTAACCAAAACATCTCTTATTACCGTCATCGGTTGCATCATTGGCGTTGCATTACTGTTTATATTATTCATTTTTTAACTCCCACAAGCCACACGACACTAGGCATGAACTTCTTGTATTTACGGAAAGTTCGGGCGGTAGTGTTGTACGAACTAATGCAAGGCGGTAATTTTTAAAATGTATTTCAATTTATAGACACAAAACTGATGCTACAATTATTTTAGGTTAGAATTTTTAGTTGTGCGAGCAAACTAATTATAGGAAATATGGTGTTTGATCATGATTGCTAGAATGTTTAGCAAATGAGGATAGAATCACCTCCAAAATTTTCTGTCTGCAGAAGACAGACGGCTTATATATCTTAGCTACCTAGTTTGAAGTTCTACCTAAACTTTATTGCAAATTCAGCTATATATCCCCAGCAATATATTTCTAGCTGCAACAGCTACACTATTTTTTTCAGTGTGCTGATCCAAGGAGTATCTCGTGGTCATTTTTTCTTCTTCATCATGGAGTCTGGCGTGAATGTACTTCAACTACGAAACTAAGAGTAGTTTTTAATGGTTCTCGACGATTAAGTCGATGTATTTGAACAAAGGCCTTTATGCAGGGCCAAAATTACAATTAAATATGTCAGATGTCTTGCTGCAGTGGCGTCTTCACTTGATTGTGTTTCTACAGATGTCGAAAAAGTGTATCCAATTTGATAGTTTCTTGGACACAGACACTCATTTATGCTTTATCATAAATCAAAAACGTTATGAAAGCATCTCACTAATAAGTGTCACAAAACGTTCACATTTAAAACACTGTTTAAGTCACAATGCACGGACGCTGCACATTCAGTCAAAAAGTCACAAGGTACTAATTTAGTTTAACTCTAACTAGTTCTACCAGAATTTCTGCGAATAGTCCTTGCACAAAAACTGAATCAATGAATCAGAAAATCCGGCCCGCAGGACCAATGTTCTGAACACTTAAAAAACGACTGAACATTGTCACGACTGATGAATTCTGGTAGGGAGACATGCGTGTTTAGGTCATTTCAACGAGAACCGCAGCACTTTAATGAATAAAACAACGCCGTAAAAGCGCGGTCTTTATTATAAATAGATTAAAATTGTATAAAATCAACAGAACTTGTTGCTTGGCGAACGCAGGCTGACGAGGTGAGAAAAGAAAATTGGGAAACCGAGCAACAAGACTATGTGTAAGAGAAGGAGAGCACGAAAACGATGAGACCGGCTTAGACATAAATTTGGACATTACTCAATACGGAAATCAAATATAAGGACAAGTCCAAGAAATATAAATGTAACGAAGTATGCCAAGGAAATATAAAATGAAAACACAAATTAAAAAATTCATAAAAGCAGCTAACTAAAGTCCAATTCACAACATACACCTTCCGATAGTTTTTAAGTTTCTCTTTTTAATGAAGCCATCGACAAAATTTTCCAAGCGTTATTATTGCTAATAATTGAGTTGTTAGGTATACAGCCGCATATAGACGCGCATATAGCCGCGTCCGCGACACCGCTATATGCGTGGAAATGCATGTGGTTGTGTGGAAAGGGAAGATTTCGTGAGACTTCCCTCTCTTCTAAAAGTCGCTTTTTCAGGTCGACTTCGACCGCTCGCACTAAAAAATTTCACTTTTCAGAGTAAGCCTCCTTTCTTCGGCGCACGCCACATATATACACCTGTAGGGCATCTCTTTCAACACGATAGCAGCGCCATCTGACACGCGCAATATTGGGTATCTCAAAGTTATTAGAGCAATGTTAATAAAAAAGAGAAGTAAATATCAATTTAATTTAATAAGAAATACTATACAGAGGTCTAAAATTAGTTATTTACTATAAGATTTCTTTTTAAATTTGAATTCAAATTCAAATTTCTTCCCAATGGTTCCAAATTGGTAGCGCTGTCATAACTACTCAATAGGCGTATGAGAGGCAAGATTTCAGGGCTTAAAATGTTTCAAATTTTTGTTGCATATCTTAGTCATATTTTTAGTATAAAATTAGTTTTTGACAAGTAAAAAAATAATTTCAACAAAATTGTCCGATTTTCAACTTTAAAAAGTACTTTCAAGCCAAAACAATAAGTATTAAACGAAAACTGGAATAGTTCAATTTTTTTATTTACAAAATTGAATTTTCAACAAAATTGTTCAATTTTCAACCTAAAAAATTAATGTTTGAGTTAAAAAGATGAATTTTTAACAAAAAATTAAACAGTTAAATTTTAAATTAAAAAAATTATTATTCAAAATTAAAAAAAAAAAAATTAATTTACGGCGAAAAAGACTAATATTCTTCCAAAAAAGACTTATTTTTAACAAAATACACGAATTTTCAACCACATAGTTCAATTTTTAACTAAAAAAGATAAAGTTTCAACCACAAATGGAATAGTTACATTTTCAGTAAATAATTTTCTACCTCAAATAGAAATTCAAAATTTTAAAACATAAAAAAAAACGAATTTTTAGCCAAATAGATACATTATCAATGAAAAATGGTTGCATTATCAGTTTAGGAAATAAATTTAGAACAGCAAAAATTTTTCTCAGCAAAATAGTTTAATATCCAACAATACACATGAACCCTCAACCATATAATTGAATTTTCTACTAAAATGATACATTTTTAACGGAAAATGGAATTTTCCATCTTTATCTAAACAAATCATATCAAATCAACACAAAAGAAGTGTTACTCAAAAGATGCACTTTTATCGAGAGAAGTGAGTTCTTAATTTAAATAGATAAACTTTAAACAAGAAAAATCAATTTTTACCAAAAAAGATACATTTTTAACTGAGAAAGTTAAGATTTTTATGCAAAAAAAACAACAAATTTTAAAATTAAAAAAATACATTTCCAAATAAAAATGATACAGTTAAATTCTTCAATTCAAAAAATTAATTTTCAACAAAATAGCAGAATGTTCAAAAAAACAAAGTAAATCATTATTAACCAAAACATATGCTTTTTTAAGCAAGAAGAGTAATTTAAAAAGAAAAAACATGAACTTTTCACTGAAAACAGTCAATTTTGAAGACAAATTTTTTCATTACATTAGCTTAATCTTCAACGAAAATATATATAAATTTTCAATCAAAAATGATTAAAAAAATTTTTCGTTAAAAAAATGTCTTTTTTTCAATTAAATAAGAATAGAAATTTCAATAAACGAGTTAAATGATCAACAAACAAGAAAAATTTTTTTAACGACAATGGCTGAATTTTACACTGCAAAAAGATAAATTGTGAACATAAACTTCAACAAAATTGTCAAATTTTGATCTTGAAACAGAATATCGAAACTAAAAAAATAACCATATACATAGTTGAATTTGATTTAGAAAAGATAAATTTATAACAAAAAACAATGAATTTTCAATCAAGAAAAGTAATTTTCAAATAAATAGTTTTAAAAAAAAATGAGATTTCAGCAAGATTAACTTGCAAAAGAACAAACAAGAAACTCCTAATCATTTTTATTAAATACAATCCTTTTAGTTTAAAACTTCTGGTATTATATTTTTTTGGTTGAAGATTCATCTTTCTTTGTTGAAGATTTTTTTATATGGTTTAAAATGTACCTTCCTCTTATAAATTCATATATATTGTTTGGGTTGAAAATTCGACGGTTTTGCTGAAAATTCAACTGGTTTGTTAAAGCACTTCGTTTTGACATAAAATTTTTTTGAAAAGTTGACATTTTTTTTGTTTGTTGAATATTCGTCTTTTATAGAAAGAATATTATTCTTTATATTGTAAATCTTTTGAACAAAAGTTATATATCTCATCAAAACCTATTTTTTCTATGATATGCATTTTTCTTAAGAGTAATAATTATCGCGAAAATCAGTGATAATCTATTTTTATTTTTAAAAAACCATAAAAATCATGGTTTTTCACGTTCATCTAAGGCAATACGCACAATATCGCTAAATATTTTGAAAAAAGTTGCATGGCTCATCAAGTTACATATTTTTTGTTTCAATCATTTTTACCAGCAAGTGGTACTTTTCGCGAAAATTAGTGGCGCATCGATTTTTATGAAGAAAAAACCCTCAAGAATCAAGGTTTTTGCGTTTAGCTCAACAAATACACAAAATTTCGCAAAACATTTTCAACAAACTTGTACATGTCATTAAAATCCAGATTTGCTGTTTTGAACATTTTGTTCTACGAGTGATATTTTTTAACAAAATTAATGAAGCAGCTGATGAAATGTAACAGCTTTCTATGCAATAAGCGACAGGACTTTCCCCACCGCCCGCGCTCATAGTACTAACATACGTGTGTTTCTTGCGTGCATTCATTATTTTTGAGGTTTCCTTCTCCCGAGTCCTAATCAAGATGGATGAAACATATAATATTTTCAGTCTAACATAAGTATGATTCTCCAAAAAAGAGAAAAAACACTTCAGTAGTTGCAAAAAATGGAACTCATTCTAACTGAACGATTTTGCTCAAAAGACAAGAAGATGACTTTTTTATAATCTGAAATGACTTGCGCCCAGTTTTTGTGTCATAAAGCAGGAAAGTACCGTCATACTAATACCGTTGAGGAAAATACGTGGTTTGAGAGGTGCCTTATTTCCGCAGCGGCCTGTATGCTCATTTTATACTGTTTCGCTGTAGGCTTCAATTTTGAACGAACGATCCGGGAAAGTAGCATCGTAAAAGGTCAGTCGATTTCGCGGGAAACTGTAGCAGACTGCTTCTCTTTTTTAGGGAGATCTGCATGGTTGCTTTTGACAGTAAATTCGAAGAGGAAAGTCGCATCACAGGTGTCGGTTAAGTAGTCGATATAGATGAGTGCATGATCGGCCGCCGAAAATACGAGCGAGGGTGTGGAGTGCAAGGATCATGGGTCCTCGACAGATTTTCTGCGAAGAGCTCTGACTGCATCCTATGAAAATAACTGCCATACAAGCACAGTTGAATCTAGGAAAGCCGCAGAATGGTCGAATACGCACCTGGAGAAACTCCGAAAAAAGACAAGAGTGCTGTGCAATAGGACAAATAGAACTAAGTTGCCTTTATACTGGAACATCTATAAAAGAGCTCAGTATGAATACAGCAGGAATATAAGGAGGGTTTTTAGCGAATTCAAACCGACCTAGAGGAGAAAGACTGGGTCCAAGAATTAAGGAAGGCCGATTGGAGTTTCGCCTCAAAGACTGTAGACAGCAAAAAGGTGGAATAGGCCGTGTGGTCCTTCTGCCCCCTTTAAATCACTAGGGGTGGATGTCAGCTAGCCACTGCTTTTACAAAAAGGCTTGAAATTTTTAACCTTTTCTCTAACAAAGTTATTTAGGGCAAGCATCGCTCTAAAACACGTGCCATCGGCATGGAAGGGCGGTTAAAAGGCCTTTGTTCCCAAACCCGGGATGGAGGGCTACACTGCTGCAAAAGACTTCAGACCGATCAGCCTAAAGTCTTTTATTTTAAAGACGTTGGAGAAGCTGGTTGAGAGATATATCACGGATGAGGTACTTTTAGCCTCATCGCTGCACAGAGGGCAGCATGCTTTTCAGGCAGCCTGCACGGTAGTGACGGCACCCCATGCTGTTGTGGCAAAATTAAAGCAGCAGTTGGAAGAAAAAGAGTATGCTGTGGGACCTTTCTTCGATATAGATGTTGCCTTAAGTAATACCCCTCCAGAAGTCATCTGTCGAAACGCTTTGAGGTGTGGAGTACCAATCTAGCTGGTAAGCTGGATAGGAAGTATGTTACGCTAAATAAGACTCGAATCCAAATGGGTTAAGGCCTAGTTAAAGGAGTAGCGCCACGAAGGTGTCCGCATGGGGGTATTCTGTCGCCCCTCCTGTGGTGCATAGCAGTAAATGGCCTCCTTCGTAGGCTTAATAAAGAGGGGTATTATACTCAGGGATATGCGGATGACTTTGTAATCCTAGTTAGGGGGGCTCATCTCAAAACGTTGATGGGCATTACAAGGTCAGCGCTGCGCATCGTAGAGCTCTGGTGCGATAGCTCAGGGCTCTCGGTAAATCCGGAAAAGACCAGCATGGTCATTTTCACGAAGAATTACAAGATGCCGAAAGTTGACGCTTCTGTTTTTTGTGGCGAGAAGCAGACGTTTTCAGATTCGATTAAATATCTGGGAGTAATCCTAGATAGCAAACTGAACTGCGTAAAGCACCTAGAGACCCAATGCAGGAAATTGATCATGACGCTTGAGAACGCTGCTGAAATACAGATTACGATCTGTTCGGACAGCCAAGTGACACTAACTGCAGTGGGAAATCCAGCGGACCATCTGGTAAGAAGTGTTGCGGCAAGTGAATACATAGGGCCGGAACCAGTGCTATGACTAGCGTCGTGCTGCGTCGGTATTTCCATCAAAAGCTGGATCCACACTAAGCACCGAGAATACAGGGAGCAGGTCTGGGGTTGTCGACAGGCGAAGTCCATCCTGGGCTATACTTGCAGAATGTACAGAGTCAAGGAAATCCTGGGCTTGCTAAAGAAAGACGTAAAGACAGTGGTTCAGATGTTCACTGGGCATCACCACTTGAACTACCATATGCACAAAATGGAGTATAACATATCCACAGAGTGCAGGAGATATGGCAGAGATGTTGAAACATCTTTGCATGTACCATGCCAGTACCCGCCGTTGGCTAGGCACAGACATCAAACCCTTGGGTCCCACTGCATGGTAACTGAGGAGCCAGGGCAGCTCTATAGGGGGCTCCATGCCCGCGATACAACTTTGAATACAAAATTGAAGCGGAGCAATAGAGTTTTTTATACGTAAGTCGGCGATACATGTGAGAAATTAATTTGGCTAACATCTAATGGTTCGGTAGGCAGCGGATATTTTACATAGAAATGAAAGAGAAGAAAAATAAAAAAAAACATATCATGCAAGTGACGTAAAAGAGTTCTTTCGTCATTGTACACTCTATTGAGACGCTTTCAATTTTTCCTCTTTCTAATCATGTTGTTTTCATCCATGATGATGAGATGTTTCTCGTCCCTGTTGTTCATATGGGGCCTGGTTTGTGCTGGGGTCTATTTCCGGTACTGTGTCCAGTTCTCCGACGTTCCACTGACCAGCGTCTGTCCAGGGCTGCTTGTTGTTGCCTCGACCTGCTCTCGCCTTTCTCTCTGCATCCTGTCTCGTACTGCCTCACGATACAATTGCTTGATTTCAGCAGCTTTCTCGAGTAGTCGCTGTTTTTTTTAAATTGGTGAGTGAAGATTTCTTCGACTATTGCGTCGTGCCCACTCCTTTTTACCGTGTAGATATCTTCTTTCGTGGGAGCTTCTCTTTTTTCCTGCAAAACGTTTTTATCCACTGGATCCCCTTTTTGGTTAAGGCGCTGTCGCCGGTTATGACTGGTACAGAGCTCGTGGTTATGGGTGGTCCTCAACGTTACGCATCCCTGGGACTACCTCGATGTTTGTTGTTAGAGATTAACTGTACGATTGTTGAAGGGTTAACGCTACCTTTTCATCTGGGGTTGTTTTTTTCGTTGGAGTTTCTTCCCCTTCTGTTTCATCCTCGATAGTGATAATCTCGATTTCTGGATGCATCTTCTTTTTTTTCTCTACATTTTCTAGGATCTTGTCCACCTCCGGTGAATTATCCTAAATCGTGATGACCTCGGGTTCTGTGGCAGGTGGGTTTAATTCCTCTCGGGTTGAGGTGCACGCATCTCGTGTAGTGAATTTTCTTACAAAATGCGTGGCACATACCTCCTCTATCTCCATATTTTTCTGCCGAGGAGCTTTCTTTTTACATGGTTTTTCCTTTCTCTCTTTCTTGATTTTCTTCCAGTCCGGTGACAAGACTACGTAGTCTTGAAAGACTATCTTGACAAAATCTTCTTCCCCTGAGTCCAGGTTACACTGTGCAGACAAACAGGGTCTCAAGTCGATATCGCTTGTGCTTGCATATGGCATTTTGAGGGTTTAGTTCGAAACTGACTTTCCTAGATTTTAGTGGACCCTTTTATAGGGTGCTTCCTTCAAGGGTCTTGCCTTTCTTATCCCCTCTTCCAGGTACTCCTAGTAAGATATTTCCGGAGGTCGTTTCCCTTTCCTTGTCAAGGTTTCTCAAAATGTACATATTTGTGGCTATCAGTTTGCTGATTTTGCACGGTCCTTTGTAAAGAGCGAGAAATTTGGCCATCGTACCTGTCGCTGGGTTCGACACGTTGCAGGCTCTAGCCAGTACCCAGTCATTAATTTCGAAAGTTAATCCTTTCTTTTTGGCGTTGTGTTTTGCTAGCCTCTTTTCTCTTCTTGCCTTAATTCTTTCTTTTATCACGACTATTTGTTCGTGTCTATCCTTCCCTGCCGAACAAGGGACGCGCGGCAGGAGGTCGGTCCAGTCCCCATTTGTCGGGTGATAGGAGAGCCCCAAATAGCCGCGCGAGTTCACGGTTTACGCGCTCAACCAGGATCGCTTGAGTGTATCGTCTGGAGCAGCGATTCCCAAACTAGTGCCGACGGTCGGCGACCCGACCGCGGTCGGAGCAAGCCACCCCGGGCCGGGCAGCCCTCTAAGGGGGAAGCCGGCCCGGGCCCAGCTCCACGGCAGCCCCCCCCCCGCTATGAAGACCCTTTCATTGTCCTGCGATTTAAGGCTGTTTCAATGACTAAAATCCTAAAGACATGGCTCAATTCAATTCAAATTATCTGAATCATTTGCCTGATGTAATCTTAAGAAAATAAAAATAAATTGATAAAAATCGGTTAACATTTCGAGTAATTAAGCACATCTTTAAGTACATGCAAAATTACAGGAACTGTCAACTGGCATTGAAGATATTAATCGATTTTCATCAATTTTCTTTTAATTTGCTTAAAATCAGATTAGGAAATTGGTTCGACTAATTAAAATTTAATTAAATAACATTTTATCACATATTAATTTTTCTCAACCGGCTCTAATTCTCTCGCGTGAAGCATGAAATCTTCCGCATGACCGACAGTCAAATATTCCCCTTGGATTCTAGTAGAAGGAAAAAATGGTAGGGTGGCGGCCCTGAAAACTGCAAAAAAAGTTTGGTTATCGCTGGTCTGGAGGTAAGGATCCCTTTTATTCCCTTCTC
>NC_046660.1:126437939-126442102 GCF_010883055.1 Belonocnema kinseyi | reverse complement strand
TAAGTCTGATATCTGACACTGAGAAGGACCCTTATCCGTGGTCGAAACGTTTTCCCAATTTAACCTTTTTTAAGAAATGAAGGTGTTACATTTAAGTATTTTCATCAGACCCTAATACCAATGAAAAATTTCTCTAAAGAATACTTTCATAGATTGCTATGCGTCTCAGGTTTCTGTGAACGTTCTATTGAAAATATAATTTATTATAACAAAAGGTCTCTCAATGTAGTTCAATGCTCAACCTAAACTGAATCCATTTTAAATCTGGCAGATTTTACACTAGAGTCCCAACAGTCTTTCGTGGAAAAAGGCATTTTTTTCATAAAATTAAAATCGTTCTTTCGTATTTTTCTTTGAAACAACAGTAGATAGGAACAAATTTTTAAACAATTGTTTGCACAACTGACAAATTTTTACAATAATTGCTGCCACAAATTTATGATATCTGGCACCATTTTCGAGAAAAATAAAAAAATTATATTTTTATGAAGAAAAAAATTCTCTTGACTATAGAACTGATTTAGTCTGTTTAAAACATATAGAATATAGTTTTTATATTAATAAAAATTTGTAAACAATATTTGAAAAAAACAAAAAGGTAAAGCATGCCCATTTTCATAAAAATCTCCCGTATGTTTATAGTCCTTTAACTTGTTTTTTAAATTTTATATATTAATGAACAATTGAAATTCCGAAAATTTCTTAATTATTTTTTCCATCATTCTGTGATAGTTCAATGTCGCCTTGCAAATTAAGATTTGCAATAATAGGTGAAACTCAAACAATAAATTAGAATGACATACGACAATTGTATTCTGATTTTGAAACTGTGAACAGAAAATCAATTTATAACACATTTGTACACTCAAAAGAATTGCCTGCTCTTCTGCAACAGCAGTATGCCAATTATTTTGTCTACATTTTTTCGTGTCTGTCATTGTTTGCAAAAAATGCGAAAACTATATTTGATAAAAAAAATTCTCTTAGCCAAAAAATGTATTTAGCCTTCATAAAACTCACCAGGTATCTTTCTTATGATAGCATGAATTTAAGAAAAAAATTGTCAAAAAATATAAGTGGGTTTTTAAGAAAATCGAATTACAAAAACGAAGCCAAAAAATTCAAGTACGCATAAAGCCGTAAGAAAGTTTTCTTTCACAAATCACAAAAATACGTGTCACAAGTTGATTGAAAATATTTTTCTGTATATATTTTAGAATTTTACTTCACAATTAATAATAATTAATTAATAAATAATATATAATTAATTTATAATTTTAACTTTATATTTCTATGTTTTTCTAAGCATGGAAAAGAAGTATTTATTTCTATGTGGCAATTCACAACAATTAGGTTGACTCGTGAAACGTTATTGGAAATATGTATTCTGTTCGACAAATGATTTTCTCTTCAAATTAAAAAGCTTTATCTTTTCTGAAAGTGATAAGTCCTTTCTTTAATTACTATTTTTTTCCTAACCCCGTGCAGAAATTTCCACATCTTTTCTCGATTACCCATTAGGTCCGGATTGTTGGGTTAATTTGCGGGTTGGGCTAATTTGCGTGGCCCGGAGTGGTGCCAGACGAGGTTGAAAAGGTTTCATATTGCAATGCAACCTAGTAAGTATTCAAGGGAAATGCGAATGGCGGCTTAGTTACTTTGAACAGTTATTTACGACAGGCAAATTATTGTTTTTCTTTCCTGATCAACACATACGTCTACTTATTTTTCTTTTGAACTTCACACAAAATTGATGAGTACTTTAAATTATAATAAATAATGGTGTATTTAAGACGGATAAACACAGGCTTCAAAATATATGAAAAAGGTCCTGAATCTGGGTTTTCCCCATCCCAAATTTCTGAGCTAAACACTCAAACTCAGTTCTTGAGCGGAAACAAAGTGCGATAGTTGAATCGCCGCTGCGTTCCAGTCTATCAATTTTTAATCTTCAAATGAGGTTTAAAGTAAAAAATAATTTCATAACTTGTTCTAAAGTCTAAATAATAATTTTTTTAATTTCCTGTTCGAAAATCGAAATTTTAATCCTTTAAGAAATTCCCTGCTCCAAAGTTAAACTTATTACTATTGCAGGATATTGTAACCCTTCAGTTTCAAGGGTTGCCTATAAATAGGCAAAAATAGTATCTCCTATATGATCCCTCTAAAAAAGAAGCATCGCACAGGAGAAACTCCATAGCGCAAACTCCAGCAACTCCCTCCTCGACGACGTTACGTAAGATCGAGAAGGGAGAGCTAGAAACAGGACTATAAAAAGGGTAAACCAGCCTGAAAATATCCTTCTGGATGTTGTGTCTGAAAGCACAGGTCGCAGGAGCAAATCAGTAGGAGAAGCCCAGAGCCTATACCCTCTGGAACTTGTCCGAAAGTTTGCTCTTCAAAAAGAATAAGATTTCAAGACATTGAAATCTTATTCGAATTGATTTCTCTCTAAGAGTGCCCAATGGCGTATTAGTGTAAAATCTCAGAATATTATTATCTTTTAAAGAGTGTCTCCGAGTTTACGAGCCTTTAGAAATTCTTTCAGGTGTAAATTCCCTCAGTTAAATTTATTTACAATATTTGCAGACAGAGGCCTTATTTTATCAAGATTTTATCCTCAGGATATTCTACTCTGCGTTCATTGAGCGACTACAGGTAAAATCCCTGCCACTGCGTCAATAGAAACAGAGTCGAAATATTTAGGGTCAATCGCTCACTCCACTATTCGTGCAAGAGAGACTCAGAGATTTCAAAACCTCTAGACTCTGTCGAAAACACCTTTCGTCGAGAGAAGATTGGACCGAAGGTTAAAACTCTTGAGAGAAGAAGCACGACCCAAGTGACGGTCGAAATATTATATTAAAGGCTCGTAGGCACTCGCCCTTTGCATTTCCGACCTCCTACTGAGGCGTGACAATAGAGCGACCGTTAGACCGAGTGGCCCGAGACCCTCACTACGCAATCGAACGTTTTAAGTAGCTTCTTTTAGCACCTAGGGATTAGGTCCTGATCGACAGGCAATATAGAGACAAAAGACTCATAATTATTAATTATATTTAGTTGGGAGTGTCCCCAAGTGACAAAGTGCGAGGGCTATAGCTTCATTATACTAAGTGCAAGATTAACCTTCTGAAAATATCAGGTGTCTATTATGAAAAGGGCATCCACCTAAGAGAAAAAAGTGTCATTGACCTTTCCTATAACGTATCTATCTACAATGATAAAGTTATCTTCCCTAAAATCAGTTATTAATATTTTTACGATATCTCATTGCGCAAATAACCTACGGTTTTACTTTTGATCTTTAGACCAATAATTCGTATAGTCTCTTATTTTACTAGAGTAGGGATTAGAGACAAATGTATTTTAGGATAGCTCAGACATTTTAAATAAAATTATGTGTTTCTAAAGAGAATCTTATTCTTTCTCCATGAAAAGCCCCTATTTTTTATTGCATATCATTAAACATAAGTCCGGTTATTAAATTAACCCTTTTTAGTTAATCCTGCAAAAAGCCAGCGGTTGCAATTGGCAATGAAACTACAATAAGCAATCTAATCGACCCATGACTAACCCGGGGTAAAAAATAATGCCATATGAGGGGGGCAAAGGATATCTCATGAGAGAGGCTCTTGGCGACAACCCCAAGTATCATATAGAGTACAAAACATGGAGCTGGAAGATCCTACACCGAAGGAACACGAAGGATATCCCCCAGCAGAAAATATTAACGTATCGGGAAACGAGCAGGAGCCACGCCAATAAATAACAACCAACAAAATCAGGAGATTGACGTGGCCACTGAAATAACATATTTTGCCAATATATTAGCTAATACTCGTGACGATCTAACACAAGAAAACACAGAAACCTTAAAACAAACAAAAATAAAAATGTTACACAGCTAACATTCAGATAGCAGGAATAGTAACAAAGGCACTAATAGATACTGGGCCAGAAATCACCTGCATCTCGGAAGAATTTCTCAATGGAAATAAGGAGAGATTCAATTAATACCCCTGCCTACCATTAGCAGGCACAGCCGTAGCTGAACCCCTGGGGGGAAAGGCAGTGCCGTTAAGTCGACAAATTTACGCCGACGCACAACTCCCTAACACCTGCATTCAACTCGCATTTTTGACAGTGCCACGTCTCTCACG
>NC_046660.1:126436502-126437839 GCF_010883055.1 Belonocnema kinseyi | reverse complement strand
GAGGGAGCTCTTCTTAATATTTTGACACCAAAATCATGTCGATACACCTTACCGACTGCGAGTAAAGCCACCCACGCTTTAACTTGACAGACTGTAAAAGACCTGATTTTCACGTTTTGAACTATTTCGTTATTTAGGCATCTACCACACCAGGTGAGTTTGCGATACCAAATATACTTTATTTATTGAACGTTTCTGAAATTAAAATATGTACTTTTAGACATAATCGAAGTGCTTCCTCAAAATTTTTTCATTGAATTTTTGTTTTTTCGCGAATCTTATTCCAACTTCTACGAATACTACTAACGAATTAGTGATAGACGACCTGGAAACGTGTATTTAACCGATAATAGGTATTCAAGTACTGTTGTATACCCGTTATGTCGACGACTTATTAGTAGTGCTCCGGGAAAACGAAGTAGAAAACGTTCTACAAGTTTTTAATTCAAATAATTATCAGATTAAATTCACGCTAGAGAAAGAGCAAAATAGGGCGATAAACTTCCTGGATGTAACTCTTCACAGGAACTGCGTTCAAGAAATAAAGTCTAATTTGTATTGCAAACCCTCCTGGTCTGGTAGATGCCTAAGTTTTGATTTAAAAAAATCCACAAGAGTACAAAAAACTATAGTTTTGAATATGGTTGACAAAATGAACAACCAAGACTTAACGAAATAGTTTAAAACGCGGAAATTTGGACTTTTGTTAGCATTCTATATGTTAAGGTCTATCTGAGCGAATTGCGAGATTTCTCAGGCAGCATGACATAACTGCGGCGTTAAAAAACAAAAAAAAACCTCACGTCGGTCTTGAGGCCAACTAAAGGTAAATTAAATTAATTGCAAAATAGCTTTATTGTTTATGGCATTTGGTGCATAGATTATCCTAAGCGTCTGTTAGGATTAAGTGTTAAAGAACACAAGAAAGGTATAAATAAGGTCCTTAGTAAACAGTCAGTGCTCTATAAGCATACTATTGAGAAGAATCATTTTTTAGATTTTGAGAACGCAAAAATTCTTGCAAGTGAATGTCACTATCGCACAATTCTGATGTTGGAAATTTATCATATTACTGGTAATGAGAATGCTGCCAATTTAAGGATCGACATGGAAAAACTTTCTAAAATATACTATCCTGTTGTACAGCGGTAAAAATTTTGAGAACAGGTAGTATACGGTCTTCGCCCCCTAAGGGGAACCGACAATCGGTCCTCTTCATTTTCAGGTAGTATTACTGACACAACCCTTTTTAATATTAAAGCACCATCCTTTTGAATTCCGTAAGTTGTAAAACTGGAGAACCTCTGTGAATGCTTTCTCAGTTGAATTTTGATTTG
>NC_046660.1:126426042-126436402 GCF_010883055.1 Belonocnema kinseyi | reverse complement strand
GAGGGAGCTCTTCTTAATATTTTGACACCAAAATCATGTCGATACACCTTACCGACTGCGAGTAAAGCCACCCACGCTTTAACTTGACAGACTGTATTAGCATTCCATATGTTGAAGTTCTATCTTAGCAAATTGCGAGAGTTCTCAGGGATTATTCCATAACTACGGCGTTTAGAAAAAAAGAGACCTCACGTCGGTCTTAAGGCCTACTAAAGATAAATAAAATAGATTGCTAAATAGCGATATTACTTATGGCATTTGGTGCAGAGATCAAAATGGCATAGCGCTTTATATAGGTCAAACTAAATAACCGTTAGGAGTGAGGGTTCAAAGAATACAAGAAAGATATAAATAAGGTGCCTTATGAACAGACAATGCTCACTAAGCATAGTATTGAGATATAGATTATTTTTTAGATTTTGATAACGCAAAAATTCTTGCGAGTGAATGTTACTATCGCAAAACTTCTGGTGTTGTAAATGTTTCATATTGCTGGTAATAAGGATGGTGTCAATTTAAGAACCGACGTGGAAAAACTTTCAAAAATATACCATGCTTTTGCAAAGAGGAACAAATTTTGAGAACACGTGGTCACTACGGTTGTTGCCCCCTGAATGGAGCCGGAAATCAGTCATCTCAATTGCAGGAGAGAGAGAGAGGAACTGCACGACATATAAAGACTACGTTTATGCATGAAAACATTTTTTTACCAAATATTGAATACCAAAGTTAAATTTTAATCTTATTTATTGTATCCAATAAGTCCCGAAAGAGCCAAATAAATCCTTAGGTACAATTTTTTTGGAGAAGTTCGAGGTCATTCTTGAAGTAACTTTCAACGTGGAATCCAGTGGTGACCTTAGTTTTGACCTTGACCATGACCTTCATGGTTATTTCAAGGTCACCTTTATTTTCTCAAATAAAATGGACTATTTTTGACATTGGCAATTGAAAGAATGGAAAATTTTACTTCAAAAAGTGTTGTCAGGTTATAGGTTACGTGTAAACTTGATGGTCATATCAAAGTCATTCAAACTTCAATAAAGTCTAAATATTTTTCGCAAGTTAGCTTCCGGAAAATCTCTTCTTAACTCACTTACTTAATTGCTTACTGGAACAATGCATATTGACTATCGAGTTAACTTGACCATGACCATCAAGGTCATCTAAAGGTTACCTTTGTTTTTTCAATTTAACCGATCCTTTGTGACATCGGCAATCAAAGAGTGAAAAATTTGACGTTTAAAACGTATTTATGTCCAGGTTAGGAGTGCCCTAGAGGTCATCTTAAGATCATTCCAACTTCAGGTTTGTTTAAATTCACAAGGTAGCTTGTGGATCATTCAATAACTCACTGCCGTTTTCTTTCAGACTACGAGACTTACTTTTAGGATTACCCAGGAACAACGACATGGACGTAGTAAATTCAGTTCCATTTGGGGTGCTTGATTAGCGTGATTCTCCTTGCCTCTCACGATGGACTGATTGTTTATCGTGAGTTCCCTTACCTCTCACGATCTGTAATAGACAACGATATGTTCAATATTCTCAACGTAAGTGCTCGATTTATTCTCCGTTTACTTCTTGACAGTAAGCCATTGAATTGTGCATCTACGTCATATCCAACGATTAGCAAATACTGTATCTAATTAAGCGCGGACATGTACTGCGTAATGAGGACCTGCGGCATCTTGCTGAAACCATATCTCATCAAAGTTGTCTCCAGCAATCTCTCTTATTGCAGGGACTGTTTGATTTCTAAGCATGGCTTCACGATTTTAAGCATTTAAATTAGCATCGAGAAAAATGGTCCTATTATTCTATTATTGAATATGCCAGCCCAAACATGAAGTTTTTGTGGATATTGCGATTTGTCTTCTCCTGCCCAATGAGAATTTGAATTTGCCCAATACCTACAATTATGCATATTCAAGGTTCCATCAAGTTGAAATGTCGTCTCGTTTGAGAAGACTAAATTGGATGGGAAATTGAGATTTGTAATTATACGTGTTCGCATATTGTCAGAAAACTCAGCGCAACGATGAATATCGTCTCGATTTAACTTTTGAATAAGTATTACTTTAATTGAATGAAAATTCGCTCTCCGCAGTATATTATGAATAGACGATTTACTAATTTCAATATCTTAAGTAACCCTGCGAACGGAATTATGTGGATCCTCAGTAAATGATAATGAAACGTCAAATGTGTTCTTCTCGTTTCAAGCTGACCTCGGTCTGCTTTCTCGAGGTAGATCTCCGACAGTACCGAAATCATTGAATCTTCTAATGGTTCGTTTAACTGTCGATGCTGAAATTGAAACCCTTTCAGCCCTTAATTTTTTGATGAAACAGATCTCTTACTGCCCTATAAGGTCGCGCTACGGCAGCCCAGCCTCTCATCATGAGAAGTGATATTCTCTCTCCTTCTGTGAGATTTTGCAATTTGAGAATTTAAAGTATGGATTAAACCTTATTAAACACTAACAATAACGTCCAGTAAGTTTAAAGCATCTTAACAAATACAAATTTCAAATTTATTTTCTTACACATGAAATGCACTATCTACTGCACATTGTTTAAGTATGTAAGTAGGATAGGATGATTTTCACAAGCTAGCTTGCGAAAAATTATTCAGTCCATATTGAAGTGTGAATGACCTTGATATGTCCATTAGAGTCAAACCTACCTATGACCTGACTACCCTTTTTAATGTAAGCTTTTCCCTCCTTTCGATTTCCGATGTCAAACAGAGTCGTTTCAATTGAAAAAACAGAGAGTGGCCTTGATATGGCCTTGAGGGTCATGGTCAAGAAGACTCGATGGTCACTGTTTAATGTAAATTGTTTAAGTAAGTAAGTTGGGTAATAGGATGATTTTCACAATGTGGCTTGCGAAAAAAATGTTCAGACTCTATTGATATTTGAATGACTTTGATACGCCCTTCAAGGTCACACGTTACCTATCACCTGAATACACTTTTTACGTAAAACTTTGCGCTCCTTCGATTACCAATGGAAAAAATGAGCCATTCTATTTTTAAAAAAAAGGTGACCTTAAAACAACCATAAAGCTCATGGTTAAATGTTACTTTATGAATGACCTCAACCTTCTCCAAACAATTTTACCTAAGGATTTATTTGGCTGTCCCAGCACTTCTAAGAAATGCACGTTTTATAATTGAGTATTTTTAAGACCCTAATACCAACGAAAAATTTCTTTAAACAAATTTAATAATTGGGTGAATGAAACCCGAGATATTTCAAAAAAGCAGTAAAGATGTGACTGAACAATTATGAAATTATTATTCTTCATTTTTCATATAGTTTTTAATGTAAGTTAGCAGGGGGTTCAGTTGTCAAGGATAAAGTGTGTTAGTAGTCAGAGTATTTTTTTGCAGGCTTTGAGTAGACTTCCTGTCAATTTTGTAACTATAAAGGTTTTTGGAGTTTTGCATACTTTTTAGTTTATGACTTCGTTAATTTCAATTGAATAGATTAATTTTAACTTGATTCTTTTCCAGACAGGTATCTTTTCCATTCAAATTCTTATTGTTCGGAAAGTTCAAAAGAAATATCAACCATCTTCAAATTTTTTTCACTTTCGAACGCTTTCAAATTGATATTTGCTACACTTTGATTCCATTGGCTCAAATTATATGAAAAATTTTCAACTAAAATAAGTGTCAATTTTGCCCTGAGTCTTAGCTCTGAAAAATGAACGAGAACTACTGAGTTTCTCCGAAAGAAAATTGAATTTTTTATTTTGAATGATAGACAAGCGTGTCCATTTTCAGATTGGTGAGGGATAATTTATTGCTAAATTAGGGAAACTTGGAGGCTTAAGCATTACCCTGCAGTCCTACGTTGATTTACAATAAATAGCTCATTCTCTACGGACAGTAGAAGGTTTAAACAATACCCTGAAGCCCTGCGTTGATTTACAACTGTATCTTAAGCGTAATTTACAAGGTAGCAATCCTAAAATTTGTAGAAGTCCCGTTTGGCTCTTAGCTATGCAGATTTTTCAGACTTGAGTTCTTAGTTGTTTGAAGATCATCGTGAAAGCAAGTGTAGAGTTTGAATTTGATTTTTGATATATTTGTGATTTTTAGTGTTGAAAAAAAGAGCAAAATGAGTAAGAATGTATTTCATTTACATGAAATTGGACAAAAATTTCATGTGATAAAAAAGGGAGGAAAGGGAGATTGACTGTTCTCTTCAATGGCTCGAGATTTGCAAAGAGATGATCATCTTCACCTTCGCAGAGAAAGCGTAAATCATATCATTTCTTAAGGAAATTGACCACGATACAGTCCAGCAGAAATGATGAAGTCCAGCTGCTGTGGCTTCGAACTGAACCCAATAAAATGAATTTTGGCTTACATAAAGAAACGTGTTGCGACAAATGATAGGAGATTTTAAATGAACCACGTGCTGCAATTGTGTAGAGAAACTATGGAGAATTGACCCTAATCGCAAAAAACACCAAAGAAAGAAAACTATCTCGATCTGTGAACGAGACATATATATTTTTATGTATTTTGAGACGCTAAATCTAAATGCGTTATCAGAATTGGCCCCACGGGTCTAGGTTTGACCCTAACCTCAAAAAACACCTTAAAATCGCTAAAATGGCCTGTTTTGCTTGTACACAATCAAATCAGACATATACTGATGCACTTCTAGGACTTCAGAGAAAATCCTTGGAACCTGGTTTTCACAACATCATCCACGAAAGACTAGTTGATTCTCAGAAAATTCTCATTTCACCCCGTCACACAGCGGCGGACTGGCGTGGACCCTGGCGCCTACCCTCGCCCGTGTTGCTGTGTCATGCTGTCTACCTTTTTTTTGTTGGTAATGTTTGTTTGCTTGTTAAAAAAGCGCCCCCAAACTATTTTCCCAACTTGCGCTCAGAGAATCAGTCCGCCGCTGCCTTCACATCAAGGTTGGTCTGATAGAGCAATTTATTAGAGCCTTATATACGAATGGCCAATACTTTACGTATATAAGGAAAAAATTCCCAAATATTCCTGATGTTAAATTGACAGGAGGTGTATTCGATGTACCACAGATTCGGAAGTTATTCAAGGACACGAATTTTTTCACTCAAATGACCGAAATTTAAAAAGGAATCTTGAAAAAGTTTCAAAACCGTAGCGACGAATTCCAAGGTAACAATAAAAGTCCCGACTAGAAAAAACTTGTGCGCAAGATGGTTAAGAACTTTTAAAAGCTGGGGTGTTTGATGAATTTGAAATTATACTTAATCGATTCATATCTGGATAGGTTTCCCGAAAATGTTGGAGATTACAGAAAAGAACAAGGAGAATCGTTTCATCAAGATATGAAAGTGATGGAAGAACGATATCAGGGCAGGTGGGATAAAGTTATAATATCTGATTTTTGCTGGATAACAAAGAGAGAAACGAATATGAGAGGGAAAAAACGTAAGCGAAACTCTTTGCACATACAATTTGTCAGATAAACTGATATTAATTGCAACTTAGATTTCATTAGAACCAAAGACAACAATTTAAATTATTTATTTTATTTATTATTATTTATCATTCAATAATTTGTTTTTTCGACCTAAGGTCGATACAAATGAGTAACAATACAAGATACAAATACTCGTATAGACCAAAAGTAATCATGTGCAACCAGATTAAGCAGCAGAATAGAAAGAAGTAACTTACAAAAATTGTACAAGCGAAAAAATTGTTCAAGGTTGTCAAGACAGTCACGTCTCCAGAATAAATACTCTAATTTGTAGAATCTGCCGGACATACAATGCAACTTTGCGCAGCTCGTGTGGACAATTAGAGTTTAAGAGACTCAGCCAATACTGGCTGTTGACTGTCGTGGTTGCTGGGTGACCTAAGATTGATATTCTTGAGTCAGAATAGGCAGGACAAACAGCCAGCAAATGGTAAATGTCATCTGATACTGACAGGTTGCATATAGGGTAGAGTCTACAAGGGTCATAAGTAAATTTATATTCTCTAAAACGTATACAACCCCTGATAGAGCCGAGAAGTCTAAGTTGAACAATAATAGAAGTTATATAAAAAGGTAATCTAAGGTGAAGATATGATTGAAAGTCCGGATAGAGGTTAAGATGTGGGAAGACTTGGAGACTACTTGAATGGAGAGACCTTTCATAGTCGGAACGCCCGAGATAATCAGAAAAGTTATTTAGAAAAACATCCATATTTTCAATGAGCGACGTAGAATCCAAGTCTAGCCACATTTTCTCCGAGTTACATAGAGTGAACATATTTTTGAGCTGGAGATCCCAGTTATACTTCGGGTTGCAATCAGGTTTTAAGGACATTGCCTTCATTTTAAGAAAACATCTTTTAAGCAGCCTATCATCAGGCATACCCAACAACCTCGACAACCATCTCAGCGCTGACTTAAATATTTCATAAGCTAACTCTAAGCGGAGGACAAAATTCGGCGTGTATGTTGGTAAGCCTAGTATGTATTTTTTTAAAGAAAGAGGACCGTAATTTCTCGACTAAATTAAAGTACCTTAATCCCCAGACTTTTATTGCGTAAGAAAGAACAATAAGTGTGAGGCTACGAAAAAGGGTAGTCTTAGTTTTCCAGGCATTAGATTTAGATGCGAATAAAATTCTGGAAACAGCACCCCTAGCAATATTCGCAGCAGACATTCTTTTTATGAAATCTTTATAAAAAAGACCCGAGTCTGATGTGTTGACACCGTGATAGACGATGTCAGGCCCTCATAAGTACGAATAGACATATTAGCTTTATCATACAGATTTTTTATAATTCGTATATGTTTAGTGGACATGCCTATCCTTAGGAGTTTGCTCCATAGGTGACAGTGGTTTACTGAGTCGAAAGCCTTTTTAAAATCTATGTAAAAAGCAAAGATTCGTCACTTTGGGATAGACAAATGGATTTGAATTGAAGAAGTTATGGTATAAATATGATCAATACAACTTCTTCCAGGCCTGAAGCCGGCCTGATTTTCTGGGAGAATGTTTAACTCGTTGACCCACGCAGTCAATCTCGTCAACAGGATTTGAGAAAAGATCTTAGTAATAGTATTTATAAGGGCAATTCCCCGATAATTATGAGGGTTAGATTTATCACCCTTTTTATGCAATAATGGGTGTTCGTTTACAATCCACTGTATGCAAATGGGAGCTCAATTGGATAAAGGGAAAAAAGGAGGTCTTGCCATGCATGCATGCTTACATTGTTTAGTCGAAGGAGACCGCAATCTGAATCTATTGACCGCTGCCGAAAATCCTTAGAATTATTACAAGCCGCTAGCGAATTCAGCAGAGCGTGACTCTACATTCTTTATCATCCCAAGGTTTCTTTCCTGGAGTATGCCATTTAGGCTTAGCGAGTAAATTTAACTTATCGGTAACAGATAAAATTGTGAGAATTAAATTATTATTTAGACTATTTATCTTGCCATTGGAGTACGCAGAGTTCTCAGAAATAGACATTTCATGTATATAGTCACATTTGCGGTTTTCATTCCAAATTATTTTATTGTACAATAAAAATGAGTCTCCATTTACATTTGCGCCCATCTGTATGAAATCCGAAATATCAACGCGAACCGGAAGGTGGTCGGATGACGTAAGCAACTGAAGTACTTCAAAATTATAAATCAGGTCTATTGCGCCAATATTACACGCAACAAGATCGTTAACACTCATACCCTGAAATCCAAGGAAAGTATAATTTTCTGGAAAATCTTTAGGGAATCTCCCATTTACTATCATTACCTCATCACTCTCCAAAATTTTAACAAGAACCTCCCATCTTGCGTTGACTTCAGTGTCCAATGATCTTCGCTTATACATTGCTCCAGAATTTTCGGGGAGGAATAACCCTTCCAGGTTATTTAGATTACCGATACGAGCATTAAAATCGCCTCCTGAAAACATTGGTTAATCTGGACAACCCGATATAACCCTAGGGCGGCCGACTCTAGTAGAACGTTGTGCATTACTTACAATAGCGGTGTGATTAGGGATCCAAATAGGGGATTCTAAATTCTTTAAAGTTACCCATGTTTCGCACAGGCAGATGATGTCCGAGCTGAGTACGTAATTTGCGATATCAGAAAAATTCGAAAGGCCGTGAGTATTCCAGAAAAAGATGCGAAGATTGCTGCACTTAGAAGATTGAGACATGACATCCTGATTAGCGACTTCTTTCTCTGCTACAACTTGCTAAATCTTGCCAGGCCTAATAGGTTTTTGACATTTAGACTGAGACTTTTCCGGCTTTGAAGCAGTTGTACCTATAAAGGAGTCCAGGGAGCTATTTGAACCATCTGTGAAGCGCTTTTGCTGTGTTTTGGATTTGCTTTCTGACGATGAATGTGTTTCGGTCGGAATTTGTTCATTTCCCTTTTCATTTAAGAGGGAATTGACCTCAGGAGAAGAGAGCTAATGGTCCTCCAGCATAATACTGCTACCCTTAATAAACACGTTAATACCGGCATATTTTAGCTTGGTGGCAGTGTGGTATAGGGCTTTTCGCTCTTGCCTTTCCTCTAGGGATCTGTCAAGTGTGACAGAAAGGTTTAACTCTCTGAAAGCTGCGCGTTTGTTGATAACCTCCTGCTTCCATCTGCTAGAACTGAAACGCACCAGGACTGGCCTATTGCCTTGCGTTCTCCCCAGACGATAAATGGTGTCAATTTTCGACTAATTCAGTGAGAGACCAGCGCTAGTGAGAATATTAAGAACAAATGAGAAGAGATCCATGTTAGATTCCTCGTCGTCCGATAGGTTGTGAATCAAAACATTGCATGAGCGGGCTTGCCGCTGAAGAAAGTCAACCTGTCGCTTGAGTGAACCGCACTTTTCCTCTAATTCCTGACGACTTTCTTTCAGCTTTTTATACTGTGCTTTGGATGTGCCAAATTCAATCTTTAGAGCATCAAAATCGGACTTCAATTGAGCTGTGTCAGTTTTAAGAAGTTTGATGTCCTTTTTGGTTTCCTCTGTGTCGGCTTTGATGCAGTTTAAAAGTTTCAGCACATTTGAATCGCCACTCATTTTTGTAAATATTAGCTACTTTCAATGTTGGGGATAAGAGCGATCGATAATAGCTATCACCTCACACACACACACACACACACACACACACGAAAACAGCAGGCTAAGCCTGGATAAATCACGCCCACTACCTGAGGGGCAACGCGAAATTTATAAATATGTCTGTTGAAGACCACAAGTTCCTCAGAGAGACATGAAATCGTTCAGAATTCTGACAGAAAATCACAAAAACTCCAACAAAAACTCATCCCAAAAGGTGTCACAGCACAAAGCGAGCGCGATAATAGCCAAAGAAAAAATTTAGCACTTGAAACTCTAAGTCAAATAAAGAAAACCTTAAGGCGTTTTCTTTTTCAATTAGAAAACTAGCTGCTTTAAGGAATTAAAGGTACTTTTTATTAAGATTCAATTTTCTTGAAGTTGAAAATATATTGTAACCTAGCAGGTTTCACAAAACCGTAAAATTGAACTTGGATATCCCGAGAACGTACAGGAATGTGATAGTTCTGTTGCATTTTAAACTGATCTCAATGATATTTATTTTCATCTAGAGATTCGTTCTATTTGCGTTTACTTTGTCCTTTCCAGTAAATTGCAACTAACAAAATGCATATTTTTAGGTCATTCCACAAGTATTAAGTATGAACAAATAAGATACTCCTACAATATTAAACGAAAAGAAACCAGAAATTCCTTCGCATAACGAGATCTTTTACGTACGATAAATTTCAAACTCGTTACGAAATCTTTTCTGGCTCCATTTTCACAAAAATTCAGAGTAAAATGCCATACAAATTTCAATAGCTAGCGCAACCATGCACAACGAGGTTTCTTTATCGTAAGCTAAAGTGCAAAGTCTTTACAATAAATGTTGCGTACACTATTTTTTTATTTATTTAAAATCCCCACACTGAAATGTAAACATGCACAACGAGGTCTCCACATGAACACGGAGTGTAACATCTTTAAAATCATGCATAAAATAATTTTTTAAAAAAGCAAATAAATTTCCAAAAGCTTACGTCTAACTGTCCGAATTCTGATGAATTTTGATAGATTAGTAAACGGAAGTTTGTGATTGGAGTAGGAGAGTCGATCGATCGTATGATATAGAACGGACCGTCGCAAGAGCATAAAAAATATCATTTCCATGGATTTGAGGTATTCTTTAAGATTATATTCAACGGTTTTAAAGTTATGACTGAATTCTTACCTGATTAACTCGTAAAATAGTTTTATTAGACTCAGGGATCCGCTAATCCTAATGGTGGTTTCAGATTCGGCACGTCAAAATACA
>NC_046660.1:126424567-126425942 GCF_010883055.1 Belonocnema kinseyi | reverse complement strand
GTCCCGAAGGAATTAACCCCCAAGCGGAGGTGTGAGAACCGTGCCGAAAGCTGAATGGTACCTGGGTGAGGTGTCTAGAACGGTGACTCTGGGATACCGGGCAACCTCTCAGAGTAAGCAACCTTATCCTTGCATGCGGGGATCTACAAGGATGAACGAACCCCTTTCCCTAGCTTCTCGTGGGAACAACAATGACAACACCAAACATAGTTGTAGTAAGTGCGGTTCAAAACAACAGAACGCGCAGGGCTCCCGACAATGGATCGGCCAACAATGCCGACCAATCTAGAGCTGGAGGAGCCAATGAAAATGGATTGGCGGGATCTTGTGACATTCGGGTGGACGGAGCAACTGAATCACGACTTGCTAGACTGCTACGATGCGAGTGTGGCCCGTGAACGGGGTTACATGGCACGGCTGCATGCTCTGTGGTACGAGAAACACCCGGAGCTATCGCACATTTTGCAGCAACGTCTGCGAAACCATGCTGAACTACTCCGTAAAAGGGGCTATGTAAGCGAAACGCCTACTCTACCACAGCTAGAACAAGCCGGCAACAAAGAAAGAGAGGCGACACTAAGACCAACCGCGGGAAGGCATCCAATAGATGAAGAGCGATGCTTTACGACCCGGAGATACATAAACACCAAGGCTTCTCTCAAGCCTAAAGATCTGGCTGAAATGGATGACGAGCTTCGTGGACATTTTTTCGGTGAATCCGACCTCTGGGCTATCAATTATTGTGTGTATAATGCAGCGAGAGCTTTAGCCGATGCGAACCGTAAAACAAAACCAACGGCTGATCATAAGACCAAAAGACGAATGCATCAACTTGCCATAAAGATAGGCTGGGCAAGACAGTACGCGCCCGCATTCAATGTGTGATTGACTACATCAAATCTGGCAGGAATTTTACCGCCAAAGTTCAAAAGTTAGCGCGCCAACTCCGGACCCGTTATCACACACAACAGGTCAAAGCTGCTGACCATCAGGCAGCATATTGTTGAGAGAATACGGATACTATGTGACGCTAAGAGAAGTCTAGAGCGGAGGTAGAGATGGGTCAGAGAAAATCAACAGTTTCTCTCTGACCCATCTCGACTCTTCCAAGACACTCCAGTTACTGTTACTGTTATGTATTGCCCTCATAACACCTGATAAAGAATGCCCACCCATCACTACCGTGGAGGTACTACCTTTTTGGTGGAAGAAGTTTTCTTCAGCCCATCAGCATTTGGCCCGTATTTTCTCCTCATATTTGAAGTCGGAAGAACCGATTCCAGAGTGGTTGGTGGAAGGGCGCACAATACTCCTGCCGAAAATAGGCAACTTAGCTGACCCGAAGATCTACAGGCCAATAACTTGTCTGAACACG
>NC_046660.1:126414676-126424467 GCF_010883055.1 Belonocnema kinseyi | reverse complement strand
CATAGCCAAGGAGAATGAACAGAAAGAGAGGTATCGAGACCTTATAAGGGAGTTGCAACGATTGTACCAGGAATATTCTGTTAAACTGATCGTCCTTATCATCGGCGCTCTTGGAGATGCCAAGCTTTCACTTGCTAATAGTCTAAAAAGCATCCCTGCGTGTCAACAATATGCTAGAACACTTGCGGGAGAAATGCAGAAGGCGGTTGTCCTTGGGTCACTCCGTGTTCTTAGGGTGCACGAGGCATTTGCTGGATCGTCGTATTGATTCCTTTACAGACTGTAATCACCCATCTCACGGTTGTGAGACGTGGTTATGGCTGAAATTTTACCGCGATTTCGCTGGAAGCGGGTGCAATTTTTCAGATTAGCACCCGCTCCCCGCGAAATTCTGCGGTTGTCCTTATGACAAATTTTTAATTATGTATAAATATATATATATATGTCTCGTTCTCAGACCAAGATACTTTTCTTTTTTTTTTTAGTCTTTTTTTAGGTTAGGGGTAAACCGAGACCCGTTGGGCCAGTTCTGATTGCGGGTTCGAATTCAGCGCGTCAAAATACATAAGGATATATATGTCTTGTTACCAGATCAAGATGCGTTTCTTTTTTGTGTGGCTGTGTAATATATAAAAAGTATTGAATGATAAATTTTCATCACTAAGCACAACATGGCCAATTATATTTAAAGGCAATTAACCAAAAAACGACATATTTTACCAGCAAATTCTGATAATAAATATTACTTCATATAATTTATTAAAAAAATTATAAACAAATATCAGTTAACAAATTTTATTTAATTAAAATCACTGACAAGACAGTTTGTACAGAATAAGATGAAAAAACGACTCTTTTTGCCCATAATTGCCGATAATAAGCATTTTTTTATATAATTTGTTTACAGAAATATAAACAAATATCAGGTGAGAAGTTTTCATGGTCAAGTTAAAGGCAAGGAATTTCAACGCAAAATTATACTTTGTGAGCGAACAGTACATGATTTTTTCTGTTTGTGAATATAGTTTTTTTATAACAATTAACTTAACAAGTCAACTTTTTTTTTAATTCAAGTACCCCTCTGCATCAAATTCAAGTGATATTAAGCGGGGGGGGGGGATTTTTCCAAGAAGATAAATAATAAGATCGTCAAAATCGACATTTTTTTTTTTCATGAACATAAATGTTTACATAAACAAAATTTGAAAAGTCGGCGCTCATAATTCTGTTTATAATTAAACACTGCATTTTTCTTAGAAAAATCAAAAATCGGTGATGCACGTCATTCGACTTAAGTTGTGTGCGCGCCCGGCTATAGAAAATCGCTCGTATCTTTGAAACAAAGATAACGATTTGAATCAAATTTGTGTATGATTTTTGTAATCATCTTTTAGCATGAATTGACCCTGTACTCAAGATACTTAGATTGGAAATTTTTCGTTCAGGCGCTTCACTTCAAAATTGTTTCGTAGCTTTCGCAGTGAAGATTTTTTTGGACAGTGATGTCGATCCTTAGCAGAAGGCGCGTGAAAGCTTATCCGCGTGCTTTGTAAAGCGCGTACCATTTTCGGATTCTGAAATTGCATGATTATTTTTGATAAAGCCGAAAAAAATGAAGCCGAAAAAAAATTCTTCCGTAAACCAGCTCATAAGTTGTAACGTTTGTCGGACCATGCACCGAGGTGTTGTAGGCGAACATAGCCAAAGGAAGTAATCGGTCCCAGTTATCGTAATCAGTAGAGTAATTTTGCATGTAGCCTGCTAAAACTAAGTTACTGCATTCCAACGACCTATTCGCTTGGGAACGGTAACGCAATCTAAAAATTTCCTCTATTTAAAATAATACTCGTGCCATTAGCAACAAATTGTATATTCAATATTTGTGATTAAGTTTCAATTGTGCTGGGAATCTCGTTCTTTTTTTAATTGGTAAAGACTTCGATTAAAATTTTTTCCCTCCCTAAACTAGGATGCATGTCTTACGAAAGAACACTGTGTGATTAGGGAAAAAATCACTCCCAGATAAATTATTCTACGAAATCTGTTGTTCGCGATGAAACGTGTGCAACTAGCACCAAATTTCAGCCTGAATAAATGAAAACTGAATAAAAATTAACACTTTTCAGAAATCAGCAATTAAAAAAGTACGCTATCAATCAAAATAAAACTCATGCAATAGCATCAAGCTTCAACTTTGATGCGTTCAAGTTAGATTGATAATTTTCTAATGGTTTAAAACAATTTAAATTCATTTTTTATCAGATGCAAAAGTCATGCCTTGAACCCAAAATTTTAATTCTAATTGGTTGAATTCAACTTTAATTATATTATTTATTGCGAGCGAAAAATCAACACATTAGTTTTTTAAAATCAAATTTCAAATTATTGGAAACCAAATTTAAATATTGGTAGCGAAGCGCTAGCAATGGCCCGCGAAGCGGTCCCATCGCTGCCACCGACACTTTGTTACAGCCCACTTAATAGAAAATAAGATGACCTATTTTCTACGTTTAGAAAACTTGTTTATTTGTTTAGATCCTTGCTTCGCTCTCTTCTAACGCAAGGAGATTCAAGATTATTTTCTGTTTGACATGCCCTTGGTATAATGCAGCAAAAAATTTAATTTTTAGTTCTACGTCCGGCTTGTCGTTGTCATGCGTACCTTCGCCACATGAAGGTAGTACGAGTAGCCGCTTAACCCGATAAGGCTGAATCACGGACGAGCAGGAAGAAATAAAGCAAAATAAAGCACTTTATTTGTCCCTTCATCAAACTACTTGTCAAGGCAAGGTAGAAAGAAGAACTGCGAAACTAGACGGAACTCATCGTGACTTGTCGGTACGAATTGCACTAAATGTGGGGTATATTTTGCTTGATAAGGGATTCTCATATAGGGTGGATGACAAAACCGCTGAAACAGAAAACTGATGACTTAGGAATTTGATGATTATGAATTCCCAGCCTCGCGACTCATTCCCAAGCGCAGTGGTCGGAAATTACAATTCAAACCTTTATAATTCGGTTTAAGAAATAATTTAAGTATAATTTTATTTTAATTTTTAATTTCAATCCTATTTAAAAATATAATGCGTCAAGAGAAAGCGTTGAAGTCAGGTTTGGATTGGGTACAAGGGGGGCTCGAAACATATTTTTATAAAACGAATAAAAAATAATAAAATTCAGAAAACACTTTTATCGCATTTATTTCCTCTTTGATGGACCATGAATGACGTCCCGAAAACTACCTGTAAGTCACACATACTTACCCCACATGATCAAAAATGTCGTAATCGCGGGAAAACTACATTAAACGAGGTAAAGAAGATTCAGAACTTCAAATTAAGTACCTGATACTTAAAAATTTGCCCGTTTTAAAATCGCCCCTGAAAACTACCCTTCCACGTAAATGTATGTAGAGAAGCTTACATGTACTTTGATAAATGCATGAAAAATGATAATATTGATAAAAAAACTGCCACATATAATACGTGTCCCGAAAAACCACCCCTAAATCGTTACTACCTACCCCTAGTAATAAAAATCGTAAAAGTGTGCAAACAACCATAAACAACGTAAAGAAATTTCAAAACTGTAGATTAATTACTTAACACTTGAAAATTTACCCCTTTTTATAATTTCCCCTGAAAACTACCCTACCACGTAGGTTTATGTAGCGAAACTTACATATGCTCATATAAAACAGAAAAAATAATTATATTCAGAAAAAACTGTTAGGGAAGACTTTTGCCCTTTTCTGCTGATTTTTTTGCTCGTTGAATCTAAAATATCTGAACTTTTTGACACTCGAATATTAGATTCTCAATTTTTTTCTGCTCAATATTGAAATTCTATATTGCTTGCAACTTGAATTCAAACTTGAAAATTATCTCGATACTAAAATAATAGATTTCTGATTTGTTTGCTCCACGATATTAATTAACCGGATTTCTTAGTTTAAAAATGTGAAACAAGATGGTTTACTCGTGCATATGGAATAATTTTTTTGTATTCGAAGACGGAGTCAAAAAATAATCTTTTTGAGGATTTTAAAGGCTCCTGAAAAATTCTAACATAGATTTATTGATAGGTGTTTGACTTTTTGAATGCCGAGATGATTTTTCAAAAAAATTAAGCATTCGAGAGCACAAGAAAAGCCTAATACTGTGCTTTCTATTTTATGGTTTCCATGTTTGTGTTATATTCGAAATAATATGTAGATTTTTCTGACATAAAACGAGTAAACATATTTTTTATATGCTATGGCATGCTGTTTCGTATATCACGATAGGTCATCCAAGGCTCTTTAATTGAAGTTCATGAAGCTATCAGCTCCACAATCGAAATTCTCCAATTTATTGTATAAAAATTTTGGGCTTTTTGGGAATTTTAAACGCGCCAACAACTAACTGCCAAAACAACCCCGCCAAAGAATATAACTACCTCCTAAGTAAAAACTCAAATTTAGAAAAAAACAAAGCATACCACAATTTGGGGCTTATGTTGGACTCTCAGATGCACGAAAACAAAATTCCATTAACCACTCCTCTATGCGCAAAAAAAACACCCTCTTATGAAAAAGTCAAACTTGTAAAAAACAAAATCGAAAGCATAGTCGGTCTTTTATTGGGCTCCAGAATTCTTGTATTTTTTGTGAAAAGCATCCCAGCATTTGAAAAATCAAAGACCTATCTATAAATTCTAATTTATATTTTCAATGAAACCAAAAATGTTAGACGCTATTCAACGTATAAAATTTGAAGAAAAGATAATAATTTTCCGGCAAAGTCATACTTACGGTGTACATTGTTATTGGAATTTTTCAGGAGACAGAAAATTAGAATTTACACGGTGAAATTCTCAGAAAGAATATTTTTTCAATCCATCTTTCAACATAAAAGTTTGTTTCCTAATGAAAGAGTTAACCATCTTGTTTCGAATTTCTAAACGAAAAAAAACTTGTTAACCTTTCGAATGCACACTTACCAACGCGTAGCATGGCTGGCACACTGGAGTCTTTTTGAACACAAACGAAAATGGCTTCCAAAAAAGAGACAATTTATTATTTTGAGTACCTGGATATTTTACACACTCGTGGATGGTAACTTTGAAAAATGACGTGGATTATTTATTTCAAATTTTTATTTTAAATTTGAGAAAAAGATTATAGAAGTTATTTTAAATGAATCTGTCACAGCAGATAGAAGTTAAAGAATAGCAAAAAATGACATTTTGTGGGGATTTGGAGGGGTACCTGGCAATTTCAAATAGATATTCATGAATTTTCATGCCTAGAGTCTTTTTGATCTCAGTGTGACATCGAAAGGTTAATGGCAGAAATTGATGAAAATATGATCAGACCTGGGAATTAATTACAGCTCTATTTAGCCCTAAATTTATAAAGATACATATTTTCTTTTTCAAAATATAGAAAAGGAAAAAAGTTACACATCCTTTGACATTTTCTAGAATAGCATTTTTGAGTTAATAGAAAACATTGTACATCATCCACTAAATTAGCGTATGTAGTATACTTTAATAATGAATTTCCATTGAATTCCGCTAATTAGTAAGTAAATACACGGCTATAAAATCTTGAGCCTGGTACTTATAATTTCGTCCAGCTGAGAAATAAAAAATTTATTATTTATATCGTAGAATAATCCAGCACATCGAATTCGAGTACCGAAAAAGTCCTATACTCTAATCGAAAGTAGCGAAAACATCCGACACTTTAGTTGTGAGGCGCAGAAAAGTCGGAGATGTATTATTCGGGTAGCAGACTAATTTAAGACTTCAAATTCGAGTCGAAAAAATCCAGTACTTTAATTTCAAGCAGCTGAAAATCAGGAATCTATTAATCGGACAGCAAAATAATCAGGAACTTCGAATTCGACTAGCAAAAAAATCCGGTAAATTCATTTCGTGGAGCAAAAAAATCAGAAATCTATTATACGTGTAGCAGAAGAATATAGAACTAAGAATTTAATTGACAAAAAATATAGAATTTTAATTTTAAACAGTGAAAATGGGGAATCTAATATTCGAGGAGCAAAAAGAGCAGATACTTTATAGTCCATGAGAAAAAAATAAGCAGTCAGTACGAGTCTGAATCATCTTTATATTGTTTGAACTTGTTTTCCTACTTTCAGAAAATTTTCAGTCCTGAGAGGTTCATATGTTTCACTCAGGAGTAGTTTCATGTGACATGTGACGTTACCAACATCACATGTCACAAGAAAATAAAATACCTGAACTACATTGCTGAAATACATGCCTTTCAGCACCATGTACTTGACATACATAACAGGGAAAATACAATTCATCTGATGTAGTTCAAATACAACTACAATATACCGTACATACCAGTATTTTGAAATATTATTTGAAATACATGTTAGAATTATATTATGTAAATGAGGTATTTTGTGCATTTTCTTTAAAATACTTTCTAATATCAGCATATAATAATTAAATTAAAAGTCCCTAGAATGTATAATAAGCATACACGGAAAAAACTTGTACTTGAGTAATTACTGAACTAGTTACGTTGTGGCGGATATGAGAAAAATTCGGTGAATTCACAATAATTATTCTGTAAATAATTTCGAACTGGTCTGTCATAATCACAGAAATGATAATAAGTATTAAAAGTCGATGCCGTAAAAGTTCAAAATGATTATTACGAACAGTACAGTTGTGTCAGTGCGTGATAGTTTTGTGCGTCCCGGCATCTCACAGTGGGAGGAAATGCACTTTTTTCGTTCAAGAATGTCCAGAGCCTTCAATTTTGGTCCGATTTTCAATTTTTGTTATAAATTAAATTTCATTAAATTCTGAAGAGCTTAACGCTCTGAACTTTTGTCTATTCTACTTGTTTATCAATAGTTTTTTCACTCAAAGTATGGAAAAACTGAAATTTTTTACATAACAATTTTTTACGCTTTAATAACTGATTAGGTAAACTTTATATTGTCTTAAATGAATGTTTAGGGACTCATGGAATACAAATAATTTGCTCATTAGTCCATTTATTTGTTGTAAACAAATTAGAAAATAGTCTTATTATCGGTAAACAAATTTTCTGTTTACTAAAAGTGCTTTATATTAATGTAAGAATGATATATAATTACAAGAATTATTTAAAAGTTTATAATAACCATTGTTATAAAAATTCTTATATTAAAATTTTTAAATTTCAGATTTTTTCAAGTTATAATTACCTTCAATCGCCAGAACGACTTCAGGTATTTCTTAAAACAATAAATATTTAATAATATTTGATAAAATATAACAATTAAAATTTTTAGAAACAAATTAGGTAAACAAATTCAAAAATTTTGCCCTTTCGCATAGAAATTTTATTGTTTTTGCACTGGAAATGTTTTAAGCTATTGGATGAAAGACTGCTAGTCACGAAAATGTGACAAAAGTTAACAATAACAATTGTTATAATAATTCTCGTGATAAAATATTCAAGTTTAAGGTTTTATCAAATTTTAATTTTCTTTATTCGCTAGAATGGCTACGGATATTACTACAAAATGTATCTTTTATGATATTTAGTCAAATATAACAACTAAAATCTTTATAAACAATTTAGATAAACAAATTCCAAATTTTGTCAATTTCATGTAGAAAAAATCGGGTTCCTTCAAATGAATAATTTAGAAATAGAATTCTTTTCCGTAGCCATGGTATACAGAGTTATCTTTTGTTTTAATAACTTTTACTTGTTTGAATATTCCCTTTGAAAAATATGTGCATTGTACTAAGAGTTTTCTTTTCACAGTTGCATTCTTTTCTGCATTATATTATAGTTGGTTCGTGGTATAGTCCATTTTTCATTGGGCTTCTAAAGATTGTAGGCGAACTTTTTTTAAAATCGATGGTGGTCGAGTTCTTGGAAGGGAATTCTTTAAACCCTATTTATTATTCATTAAATATCTATTTAGCAGTAAAGTTTGTCTGGATTGATGGGGATTGAATAAATAAGTAGGAAAATATCGATAGTGTTGAAGTTTTTCATTCTACAGGTCAGGCATAGTAAGTGCATAGTTGCACAGTGTTGTTCTCAGAATATGAGATACCTGTGGTTTTTATAACACTGTGGCTGCGCGGGGGAAATTGGTTACAAAAATGTTTGTGACTACTGCAAAAACTAAATATATCTAAATAGCAGTAAATTTATACTTCGGAAACATAGAATGAAGTTTTTCATTAAAAATAATACTTTATTTTGCATTTGATTAGCTATTTCCTGGGGTATCTCATATTATGAGAATAGTTTGACGAGTTTGGAAAACACTTTTTAAGATTTTTTGTATTTTCAGCATAAAAAAAATTTTCAATAAAATTTTCTATTTAAGCTTCGTATGACAAACTAAATTTCCTTTAAAATGACCTATATTACTTTTAAATTCAGTACATAGAATTCCGACAATCAAACGAAACAGAGTTGGTGTGTCATATTTGGGTATTCTCCTCTACTATCTATTATATCACACAATATGCATTTTTATATTTTACGAAAATTTATAAATAATTACTAGCTTTTAGCAAAATTTTTATAAAATTCTTATCATTTAAAAATTTTCATTTATAATACTTATTTCTTCTAATTTCAGCTAGCCTCCGATTCAGTGTTCAAATTCAACTTTAAAGTTAGACTATTAATCAGGTCAAAGAAAATTAGTAGAGCTATAATCATTTGATTCTTTTTTTTAAGCTGGAGAATCAAATTGAAATTTAAGTATTTTTTCACTTATAATACATCGGAAAGTAATAAATCCAATACATTTTTTAGTTTTAGAATTTTAACAGAAATCATAAATTAAATTAAGGTTTAAATTAAACATTTAGTTATTAAAATATAAATTAATTAAATTGAAATATGTTCATCGAACATTTGTAAATCCGCCTGTTCATATAAAATGTGAAAAACGAAAAAATAGAACAAAAATATATTCCCTTGTTAGCCCTGCCTTACCAGTGTTAAATCCTGACAGAAATTTTGTCAACAGAATCCAAGCGACCTATTAGCGTAATTAGCTAGGGTATTCGACATAGGCTTAGGGTTTAGGTTGTTTAGGGAGGTAGAGTTCGAATCCCACGTGGGTGCGATTTTTCATAGCGTTTAAGCGTTCGATTACGTTTGTAAGTAACCGCACGTGCAATTGCATAGTTTCAAAAATAAACTGCGTACAGTTATTAAAAATAAAACTTGTTTTTTTGTTTGTTTTTTTTTGTAAATTTATCATTATGTTACATCATCCGTTTAGAGCTGCTGTAATGAAACGTCTACCGACGAGTCTTTTTTTTAAACGTATAATAAAAGAATGTCTTTTTATTTTTGTTACTTTGCTTATAGCTCGATCTTCCTTTCGTTGCTATACTCTACCTCCGACTTTACACACGTTTTTATACTGATTCCTTAACGGTCGAACATTTCGCTGCTCTAGGGATAAGCGTTTAGGCTGAACCATTTAATTCCTATTCTTAATATTTGTATACGAGGGTAGTTCAATAAGTCCTTAGAATGAAGTATAAAAACAACTTTTTTTGGGTAAATATTTTTTTATTTTTCAACATAATCTCCTTGGAGCTCTATACACTTGTTTAATCGCTTTTCAAGTTTTTTTAATCCTTCAGAAAAGTGCATTTTCGGAAGTTCCTCAAAATAAGCACTTACGGAGGCAATGACGTCTTCGTTGTCTGGAAATCTCTGTCCACAGAGCCATTTTTTCAAGTTTGGAAATAAGAAAAAGTCACTGGGGGCTAAATCTGGTGAATAC
>NC_046660.1:126410105-126414576 GCF_010883055.1 Belonocnema kinseyi | reverse complement strand
CATTGATAAGGGTGCCGGATGGGTGCCGAAACGTTGGTGATTGTATATATTCTTTTAAAAATGTTTTTGAATTGTGATTTGATAATGATAAGAAAAAAAGAAGACGAAAAAAATAATAAAAAAGAGAAGGAAGGGGATTTGGTTGGTTGCTTTCTCTTTTTTCTTTCATCTTTTTTTTCTGGCCAGAAGGAGGGAAAATTTTTTCTTTTCTATTTTAGGAGAAGAAAGTTGTTTTTTTTTTCTTTTTCAGATTGCAATTAGAAAATTTTATGGCGTTTGTCCAAATTTTGTCATTAGATTCTTGATTTTATTTTCAGGAATTATTCACATTAAAAATCAAAACATTTATGAATTTCATTAGAACAAAATTAAAATTGCGCGCGTCTTTTTTGTAGTTTGGAGAACATTTACCAAGATTAAGGACGCAAGCACACTCCAAATAATCTGGGGAATTTTTTTCAGTTTTCCAATAATTGATGAGATTTTAAATAATAATGATTAGAAATCTTTTTTCAACAACATTAGATAAGAAGTAAATATATGGTATTGGATGTATTATAAGATTGGGAAATAATTTTTAAGAGCGTTATTCATAATTTAAAAATGATTAATTTTTTTCAATTTATTTTCATGGTCCTAATTAAAATTTTAAAGGAACTTGGGAACTGTTCAAAATGTAATGACTTAATTAGGCTTAAAGTTGCTATTTTTTATGCTTTTCATTAGAAATTATATCAGTTTTAAGTTTTTAGAATTGAATTCTTCAACTTTTACTCGTAAAAATCAAAGTGAATTTTTTTATGGTACAGAAAACTTTCATTTTTTAATAATAAAATTTATTTAAATCGCTTTAAATATTATTTAAAACTACATGATTCTGGTACCCTTTTCGAAAAATCGTATCATCTCTAAAATTTCTATAATATTAGTTAGTAATAACAGTTTTGATTTTTTAAATTCAGGAACAGTTTAATTTTTAAAATGTTTAAAATGAAGTTATGTAGGATCAAATTTTTAAATTTACAAATACAGTGAAACTTCCCAATAGTCCTCCCTTCTATAGCCCTTCCGAGAATAGTCCACCGTCAGCCCCAAAATCGGCGCTATAGAAGAGTTTCACTGGAATAATTTTGAATTTTTTCTATCTTTATATCATCAATCAGGAATTTTTTCGAGAAATTTCCAGTGGATTTGAAAGGAGTTTAAAGGAGGTGATTTAAAAGTTTCCATTTTATCATTTTTAGGATTCAGCGCATTTTAAAAGATTTCAAATTCAAAATAAGGACTATTTTTAAATTTAAGGTCGTTTTTAATAATTTCTAACTAATTTTCAATCTATTTTAATGATGTAAAAGTATTTCATAGTATGTTATAAAATTCAACTCATTATAATATTTTTAGAAAATTCAAACGGATTTGAAAAAATGGTAAAGGAGATAATTTAAAATGTTCCATTTTAGCATTTTTAGAATTCATGTTTCATTATAGAAAAATTGCAAATGATGTTTTATTTTGAAAAAATGAATTTTAAAGTAATATTTCAAAAGATTAAATAAAGCAAAAAAAATGATAAGTAAACAAAAACGATATCATTATTAATTTATAAAAAATCGAGTAAGTTTGAGAGATATTTAAAGGTTTCGAAGAGATTAAAAAATAATTTAAGATAAGGCAGAATTGAAAAAATGTATATTTTTGAAGATTTCAAGCAATAAAAAAATTATAAGCATTTTGAGCATTTTAAAATACCTTAAATGTTTAAAAAGATTTCAAAACAAACACCGGTTTCGACAAATGAATAGCAATTGAACAATTACTAATTTTTTACGACTTTCAATAAAATTCGTTTTTCTTTCTATATACAAAATTTATAATTAAATAAAGAATTATATTCCCCGTGTGGAAAAAGTCCCACTGAAACTTCTTAGGATGAGGTTCCCGGCGGGGGGCCGCAGTGATGTTCCACCCGTGGATATTTTAGAAGGGCACCCGTCGAGGGCTCAGCTCGGTTGCCCTAACGGATCAACGATTAAAATTTCAAAGTCCAAAGGAAGTATATTTTTTGACACTAATAATTTTAAGGTTTCATAAGTTTAGAATTACAAATGTGACGTGCGCCGAAGAAAGGGAGCTTACTCTGAAAAGTGAGATTTTCAGGGCGAGCGGTTGAAGTCAACGCGATAGATGCGACTTTTAGAAGAGAGGGAAGCCTCACGAAATCTTCCCTTTCCACTTACCTCTACATTCTTACGGAAAGAGATAGGTGATAGACGCCGGTCACGGGCGGGGTATAGATGAGACGCGTAGATGGGGTGGTGAGTGGTGGGAGGTGTTTCACGGAATGTCGAGCTCTCGAGACAAAGCTCAATTTCTCGGGTACCGAACAACTCAATTATTAACAATAATAAAGCACAGATTTTTTTTCGATGGTTTCATTAAGAAGAGCAGCACAAAAACTATCGAAAGGTGCAAAAACTTCGATTTCGATTTCTTTAGAGTAAGCCCCCTTTCTTCGGCGCACAATATGGATGTAAATATTTTATATCCTGAAAACTAGACATAAAAAAATACATTTGAAAATATAGTTTATGCGTTCTAAAATTTCAAGAAACTATAAATATATCATTGTAAAAGTATAATTATTTTATTGATATTTCTGTTAACAGTTGGTGTATTTTACATTTACATAACGCCGTATAATTATAAATACTTAGAAAAAGAAAGCTTAAAATTTGATACTTTAACTGTTCTGAACTGTAGCTTATGAGGATGGCTTTTTCACCGAGTTTCAACTTGTCGGTTTAGCGTAGTGGTTAGCACTCCCGACTTTTAGGCGATAGATTTCAGTATAGATATGTAGGTTCGATACTCCGTAGCGTTAGACATTTTATTTGTAATACAATGTTTAAAAATGTAATATTTGTATTCATTCTTAACAGGACTATTAATATTTGCTGTCAAAATAATCGCAAATAATTAATATTAATTTTTTTAATACCTTTTTTATCATACCGTTAGAGTATAGCAGTATGGTACTAGGTAGCACTAACGTAGTACTGCAACCATGGTGAATTTCCTATTGGGGTAGTACTGTGTCAGTAGCGATATCCAGTGCTAACCCAACACTAACAGCTCTGTACAAAATTGTGTTATCCTCCCAGAGATATGCCAGTACAGGTGCTAGCACTGGCAAAAAAAGAGGGCTTTCATGGTGGCATACATTAGGGATCCTTGAGGGAATCCCATGTTGGGCCCTTATGGATTAGCATGTCGTTTCCGTAAGGGACCACGTCTGGATTGCCCTTATGGATTCCACAAGGCATGCGGGCAATTCATGTAGACCCGGATGGGGGCCCCCTCCATTTTTCAACACGGGTCGTTCAATATACATTCATTGATCGAAACCTGTATTTATTTTGAAATCTTTTTAAATATTATGTTGCAAATATTTTTTCAAAATTTCATTAATGCTATTTTTAATAATTTTCTACGCAATTTTACTTAGATGTGAAAGTAGACTTATTAGTCGATAATTATTAACAAGATAATGATTTGTTCCTTATTTAGGAAGTGGTACAGTTTTGGCTCTTTTCCACTCAGTTGGAAAGTGACCCTAACACAGAATTCCATTTACAATCTTATTTATTATCACGACGGCTTTTTTAGCCAGCTGCATTCATAGAATTTTTTCGTTTACCCGAAAAGACGATTGTTTAACAAAACACATGAACTTTTAGCTAAGAAAATAAAAAACTTAAATAATTTTCAACCGATAAGAACAAATTTTCAATGAAACAGTTAAATTTTAAACTAAAAAATATAAAGTAAAAAAAAATTTCAAATTTTTCTAAATTAATAATTACGTCATTTTTATTTATTCGTCTATGTTCGTTTGCTTTTTTTAATCGTTCTGAATATTATATTAAAATTAATTTTTTTTTAAATAAAACTTTTGCAATTTATCCAGGAATTTCAAGCAACTATTTTCATTATCTTCAAAATGTTCAAAATTCTTGAATTTCTTGAAATTCTTGCAAGGGTTTCTATAACTCTGTTTCAAAAACTTGAAATTAAAAATGTATGTTGTAACATTCAAAAATTACATTTTGTTCTAAATTTTTTGAAAAGTTTTAAACTTTTAAAGCATAGTGAAATCTTTTTAAGACTTCCAAATAACGCTTAAACTTACTCGAGTTTTTAAAAATTAATAATTATTCAACTTTTTTCTAATTTCTATTAAAATGATAAATTTCAAGAATACAGAAGCACTTGTTACCCAATAGATGATTTATAAACTAAAACCATGAATTTGAATGAAAATTAGGAATTTTTTCTAGAAAAAGTTAAATTTTTAACAAAATAGTTCAACTCTACCAGGTGTATACATATGAAACCGGTATTGCCATTTAGCGGCCAGTAGGCACACTTGTAGGTACTGTCGGAACTTACCATTTGTGCTAATTGGCGTATT
>NC_046660.1:126406664-126410005 GCF_010883055.1 Belonocnema kinseyi | reverse complement strand
ATAAAATAAAAAACATAAATAAAAATAAATAATAATGCTGATTAATAATAATAATTAAATTATAATAAAAATAATACTATTTATAATAAATACCAGTTGCTAATAAGGCTTGAACTATTTTCATGCGAATTGCATTTTAAATTTAAAATTGAAACACTTTATCTTTAGTTTCAAAATTGATCGTTTTGATTTAAATACTTGACTATTTGGTTGAAAATTATTGTATTTCGTTGTTTTTCATCTAAAATAATTTAAAAATTATTAGTTTTAGGGTAAAAAGTTCCAAAATTGAAAAAGTTCGAAAAAATGATTTTTGCCAAAATTGTTTTCATGTCTTCGGGAACATCAAAGTATATATTTGTTATGAGAAATTTTTAATCAGAAGTTTTTTTTCAAAGCTTTATTTTTTAATCTCGTTAGTATTTACTTCAGTGATTGTTATACTATTTTAATCAACGCATATATGTTAGAATTTTTAAATATACATTTTTTTAACATTTTCTTATAATTTGTGTATGTTTTGTTTTGAGCGATGTGGTAAAAGATACAACATGTCGACATCAGATATTTAATACTAAGCTCAAATATGGTTGACCTCTCTTTCAGAAATATTTTTAAAAAGTGAAAAGAATAACATTTGTTTGGGTTTACAAACTGTCCAATATATTCGATTTTTTCACAAAACTGTGCACATTTTTTCTTTGATCCTCCCAAGATGTGAAGTTTGAAAAAACAAATTGTAATAATTTCAAGTTATAAAATTGTTTATAACCTATTGTTCAAGTGTAAAAAATAGCAATAGCTAGATATGGTATGTACGACTGCGCAGGAAATACATGATTTTTGAATAACATAGGCTGCACGGTAGATATCTAATATATGTATGGATGCGTGGTATGTATTTATGGGACGCGGAAATGACCAGTATGAATTTAGTAAACGTTAAACTGCGCAACATACTTTCGTGATAAATTAGGATACGCAGTAAAGTCTTGCAGTGCTCAAGGCTATGCGGTAGAGATTCACTTAATGTCAGAGTGAGCAGTAGAATATTGTAAATTTTAAAGCGTAATGCTGCGCAGTAGCGACCTAAAATATGTATAGATGCGCACTAGATTTCTGCGAAACACTAGACTGTGCCGAACACTATTATTTACATCATGCTGCGCCGTAGAGTCCTGCAGTTCTCACAACTGCGCATTAGAGACACATGGTAAGCAAGGATGCGCAGTAGATACGCGATACTTATGAATGCTCAGTATCTACAAGTGAAGCATACACGGCGCTGTTGACTTTTTTAATAACTTAGACTGCTCAGTAGATATAAACGATTTATAGGGATGAGCAATATGTATTGCTTGAACGTATAACTGTGCAGTGTACTTGCGTGGTAAATTAGGAGGTGAAGTGAAAACTTCTAGTGCCAAGGGCTATGCAGTAGAGATTCACGTAATGTCAGGGTGAGAAGTAGAATTTCGTAGTATTTAGAGCGTAATACTGCGCAGTAGCAACCTGAAATATCAGAGTAATCCAAGTTATGCATGATTTACTGCTCACAAATCCGCATTATACATCTTTACTGCAAATTACTGTACGTTACGCGTCTTTGCTGCGCAGACCTGCGGATTATACACCCCTACTGTACATGCCTATGATGTACACATATCTGATGCGCAGCCCTGTATATTACACACAAACACACACACACACACTATACAGTATTAATCATTACAGGATGTATTTCAGATACCTCAAATAAAATTTTTGTGAAATACTGCCCAACTCTGGACGTTGGCCATCGCGGATCAAGAAAGAGCAAAAGTCTCCCGAAACCATTTTTTCTGAATAATATTATTTTTGACGCGTTTCATATAAGTATATGTGAGTTACGAGTACACATTTACTTGGAAGGATAGTTCTCGTAAAAAAATATAAAAGGGGTAAATGTTCAAATTTCAAGTAATCAATAACAATCTCGGAATTATCTGTACTTTTTTTAATGTTGTTTTCCTATTTCTCAAATATTGTTGATCATCAGGGGTAGGTCTGGGACACGTATTAAATTTCATTGGAAAGCAAAATAAATATCTCACCTAACAGTGTTTTCTGAATATTATTATTTTTTATGTGTTTCATATAAGTATTATATGTCATTTCCGCTGCATACGTTTACGTCGAAGGGTAGCTTTTAGGCGTAATTATAAAAGGCTAAAATTTTAAAATCTAAGTAATTAATGTACAGTTCTGAATCGTCTTTACTTTGTGAAAGGTTATTTTTCCACTGAAATTTTTTTTAATAACCAGCGGTAGGTACGTATGACTTTGAGTTAGTTTTTGGGACACGTTTTCTATGACTGCGGAGAAAAAATAAAAAACAAATAATTTCCCCTGAGTATTTATCTCATTATAATAATTTTTTGGTCGTGCTAGCGCCGTGCCACCATCCTGTTCTCGGAAGTTTAAAAAGAGAAAAAAATATATGCGTAAAATTTGCACAAAAAAAGCAAAAAAGTATGGGGTATTAAATTTTTATTTTTGCTTGGTGGCGGCGCTAAGTGGATGGACTGAAAGGGAACAGCGAACAGTCCGAACTCGGTCGAATGATTTAATTTTCACGGGACGGTTGTCGGGTCCGACCCAGTGGGCACAAAATTTGGCGACATCTTTACAACATCGTTACGACATCTTTACGACATTTTTACGACATCCTATGTCCGTGTCGTTTCGTTTTCTTTACGATATCGTGAAGACACCGTCAGATTAAACGACGATTTTACGATATCGTAAAGACACATTAACGACATGGACATAGGATATCCTAAAGTTGTCGTAAAGATATCGTAACGATGTCGTAAAGACGTCGCCAAATTTTGTGCCCACTGGGCGTATGTGGTCTGAAGAGAAAATATTGGCTTCTGGTTTTTCTTTTTATAAAATATTGTAATCGCGTTTCAAAAGGGACTGGCTAAATTAAATCTAACAGTGCTGATACAATTTCAGAAGAGAAAAGTGTATATCGCGTCAAACTCAGCTAAAAACGTTTGCGGAATTTTGACAGTTTGCATGTTATATTTTTATTTTCTTCCCGGTCTTCTGATATCTCCCTCTGATCTCTCCCCTTCCGGCTACATATACACGGAGAGAAATCCAGTTTGAAAACCTGGAGATCATTGTTAGAAATAGGTGACTCAGTTTAAGAAAAGGAAAGGAATTCATTTTCACGTTGGACCATCTCAGAACGGATAATACGAGGGTAGTTCAATAAGTCCTTAGAATGACCAACAGATGGCGCGCGAATCGCTCCAAATCATCTGTTTTCAGTCAGCACCACTCCCGACTAG
>NC_046660.1:126385994-126406564 GCF_010883055.1 Belonocnema kinseyi | reverse complement strand
AGCGAGGGCGCATACTTTGAATAAAATATTTGTTATCATTCTCTTGAAATAAATGTGTTTTCTTCTTGAAAAAATACCGGTTTCATATGTATACACCTGGTAAACAAAAAAGATAAAATTGCAATCAAAGATTGCAATTATTCTTAACAATAACATTATTTTACATCTATTTTCCTTTGATTTTTCGTTTCTGTAATTTTGATTTGTGATTCTTCATTTAATCTCGCCGAAGCGATGCACAGTGGGAGGAAATGCACTTTTTTCGTTCAAAAATGTCCAGAGCCTTCAATTTGTTCCGATTTTTTTTTAAATTCAAGCTCATTAAATTCTGCAGAGCTAGACGTTCTGAACTTTCGTCTCTTCTATTTGTTTATTAATAATTTTTTCGCTCAATGTATGAAAAAACTGAAATTTTTTACACTTTAATAACTGATTAGGTAAACTTTATATTGTCTTAAAAAAATTGTATGGACTCCTAGAATACAAATAATTTGCTCATTAGTCCACTTATTTGTTATAAACAAATTTTATGAACAAATTAGCAAATAGTCTTATTATCGGTAAAAAAATTTCTGTTTACTAAAAGTGCTTCATATAAATGTAGGAATTTATGTTAATAATAACCATTGTTATAAAAAATTCTTCTAGCAAAATATTAAAATTTCAGATTTTTCAAACTATAAAAATATTAGAAAAGTGAACAATAACAATTGTTATAAATAATTCTCGTGATAAAGTATTCAAATTTAAAATTTTATCCAATTTTAATTCTCTTTTATCGCTAGAATGGCTACTGATATTCCTGAAAAATGTATCATTTTTAATATTTAGTAAAATATAAAAAATTAAATCTTTATAAACAATTAAGATAAACAAATTCCAAAGCTGGGCAGTTTCACTTAGAAAAAGTCGGGGTTTCAATCGCAATAGATTGAGAACGAATCATAACACTTCATGCTCAGATTCACTCAGTATAAAATCTTTTGACAATAACCCACCGACTTGATAGGCAAACCCCTAAATTTGCAGATATTCATATAAAAAAACAGGATTGGCAATGAATGCATAAAAATAAGTACTTTTTCATAAATTTCTGAATTTTGAAATATTCCTTTTTTCGTAACTGATACATGGATGCGTGAATTGATCACTCGAATATTCCTGTGGCATTTATTCCGAGCTTTACCTGCTTCTTCGGAAAACTCTCCAACTGGTAATAGAAAATGTTTCATAACATCATCTCCATGCAATAATATCTTATAGAAGGTTACAGGCATGTATAAACAAGGCAAGAGTATAAACGTACGTACCGTTTTGCGGTTTCCTTAGTATATATTTCAAATGTCATTGGATTGCCTGAGCTTTGTGTTACTGCATCTTTTACCAATCCTGTCTTCTGATGAATCGAGTCGATAGGCTATATGTAAAATCTTTTCCATAAAGTGAATGCTAGCATGTAGTGTTGGTAATCCATAATCATATGACTTGATATCTATAACTTTGCCTTTGACTCAATCTAAGTTATTCATCTCTTTAGGTCCAGCATCGTCAACATCATGTCAGTTTTTATCACAAAAGTACCAGAATCGTTCTTTATTATTGTGGGCTTCATTTTATCGATTTCATTTTGAAGTGATATTACTGAATTGTTTTTTTCTGGGGTTTCGTTTGCGAATTCGTATATAGTATTGGCCTGCAATATGATGTTGACGATGGATTAGGATTTTGTCATACTACAGAATTTACCAAATTCTCTAAGTGAGGTCGTAGTGGTACCATTGAAACTGTAAAGATACTATTATCCACCATATCTGGATCATGTTTCTTTTGATTGTACGTGCTTTGGCTTGAAGAACCATCACAACCGTATTTCACAATTAACTTCAAGTTATGAGGTTTCCTTATATCCGTAAATGGAAGAGAAATATCACGATTTTTAAAAATCTGAGATATCGCATGATCTAAGAAACATTTTAAACCGATTGTAAAACCTGTTACCTTAATCGAATCTGGATAACATTCTTCTTTAGCTTTTGCCAAATTGTCGTATGCTGGGTAAATGTCAGAGTTTTCTTTTTTGCCTGCATATGGATCATGTGATACTTACTTTTAGACAAATCAGCTTCCTCTATTGACGCCAAAGCTTCTTCTGACGTGTAAAGAACCAGGAAATCATTCATATTTTCATTTTCATCGCAATGTAAAATTGAATTAATGAATTCTGATACTTTCTTCCTATCCCATAGATTTAGCGAGCGTAAAAAAAGTCTCTCTTATTTCGAGGTCAGTATATTTTTCACGTATATCCATTAATTTCCTTCGTTTTGTTGAAGTAGAACATTCTACAAAGTAACCTGAGTTAGGCCTTCCGCATTTGTCATTACTTTCATGTAGAAATTCCGCGATAAAATATTTGTTCAACTAACCTGTAAACTTGTTGTTGAAACAAGCTTTACTAAATGCTAAACTCTGCCATTTCCTTTTAAAATGAGGGATAAAATCACGATCTAATTTGTTTTTAACCTTTTCCAGTTGTTTATCGCTTAAATTAAATTTCTGTTTTTAAATACTGCGCGAAATCTTCCACATCTCCATTGGAATTAGAAATCAAAAAATCGGATAGGGTCTTTTTGAGAACATTTAATGCATCCCTTTTGTCTTAATCGAACACAATTTATTGGACAAATATTACACAGAGTGTGTCTCCTAGTTTAGCTGATACCCCGCTAATAGTATAATACTAATAGTATAATAAATTGCAAACATAGGTAAGTGAAGTAAACGGTGTTTATTTAAATATTTTTTTATATTATTCCTGGAACAATATTTAATGGACTGCAGTATACAGAATTATATCACAAAGAAACTAAAATTTTAAGAAGAGTGAAATTACATTCAAATTTCGATTCAAATTTCTTGCGTTTTGAAATTTTGTTTAACAGCGATTGCAAATTTATTCTTCAACTTTCGAACATAATAAGAACTCCCCACTAAAATATGAGGAGACCGAATAAGAATAAAAAAGTGTTTATATAAAAAACGCATTCTGTTCCGGAGAAATAAAGATTTAGTGTGGCGTTATCGCTCTGTAACAGTCACAAAAGTTTTAAAAGTGACTTTTAGTAGACATTGACGATTTTAGATTGGAATTTGATTCCAATATAAAAGATAATTCACAATAATGGAAACAAAAATACAATGTTTATAGATGCAGTCGAGAATGGCGCAAACTCTGGAACTGTCGGCGGTAATGTAGCACTACTGCGCTTGCGTGATATTGGTGGTAGCTTTCTGGTAAAGAGTCCCAGAAGGTTCGCGGACTCAACGTTATTTGCCAATACGAGCGTCTCTAGGTGCCTGGAATATTTGACATTGCACGAAGCATCTTGTTTCGACTTCAATCTTAACTATACGCAGTAATATATCTTAACGAGGATTCACAATAAATAAGGTTATTTATGGATATAGGAATGATGTAATCTAGTAATCACAACTTATCACTTGAGAAAGAATACCTGTACTCGAGCAACAGTCACCAGTTCCATAATAATCTGTAATGTAATACAGCATTCTTCATACAAATTATTTTTCCATTTTTTTCCGTGTGATCTATGTTTACCAATGTCAAACTAAGGTTCTAGGTTCTAACTTTTCTATTTGCAATTTAAAAATATCCATGTTGAATTTTTTTAATTTGAAAAAGTGCACTTTAAAAAAATACCAGATTAATAAAAATCAAAAAGGTCTATTGCTGGAAAGTCGTTACGTTTTATTACAAATAAAAACTTAGATTGAATTGTTTTATGAAAAATTACCCGGCGGTGTCGCAATGGAGCCAAACATGCTGATCAAATATATATTTTGTTAAAGTAACAATTTTTTGAACTGAGCAACAATAACATTTTTTTTTAATTCAAGTGGTTTTTATTGAAACAGATTTTCGTTTGGTTTTATGCATGCCAAGCAAGATGCTGAGCATAAATTGAGCCACCGGGTGCAAAAACCAGCCCGACGCCCGAACACGCGTAAATTTATTGTCCGCGCATCTCAAAAGTCAAAAAATCAATTTCCAAGCAAATAAATCGAATTTTTAACACGCTAGTGGAATTTTTTACATAATAAAATCTATTTTCTACAAAAAAGTCTAATTATTAACAAAATACATCAATTTTCAACCAAATAGTTGAAACATTAACTAAAAAAGATACATTTTATATCAAAAATGGATCAGTTAAATTTCCAGTTACAAAAATTACTAATCGTCCAAAAAGATTAATTGTCAAAGAAAAATTTACATAATGGTTGATATTTGAACCAAAAAGATTTAAATTTATAATAGTTAATATCAATAAAATTATTAAATTTATACCAAAAAAGAAGAATTATTAAGACAATACATACATTCTCAACTAAGAATTTAAAGGGTCTCAACGGGTTCCAGTGCAAAAACGGCCTGAAAGCCAAATGAGATTTCATATCTACTATTCAAAGGCAATTTGCTTGAGATTGTTTACTGCCAATCGTCAGCCCGGTAGCCGCCATATTGGATGAGTAATCATTGATTATACTTATTTCTCTTTTTAAAATTTTTAGCTAAACTAATGATCGGAAAAATATGAAAGAATGCAATGTACTTGTTGACATCAAGGGACTTCTACGCAAATTTCTTGCGGAGTATAAATTAACACAAAGCTTGAACGTGAACTCTTTTTTGGGACTTTTTAAATTTAGCAATAACTCTCTCTGACTTGTTTTATGTGATTGATTCAGCAGTTCAGCCGACGCGTCTATTTGATCAAGCAAAGCTGGAAAAAGATAAGAATTCGGGTCCAAAACATTATCATAAATAGAATTGACATATCGTATTATGATAAAGTGGCATACATTCGCGATCATGTTGAGATTCTGGATGAAATGAAACATATTAAAGAAAACGCAGTTAACATGAATACTAGAACCGTGAGAAAAGAATTACATAACACTAGGTATAATCCAAATAAAGAAAAAGCATCTGCCTTCTGGGATAGATTTGATAGAATAATTCGATTATACAATAAACTTTGAAGCAATTGTTGTACATTTACCTCAAGTTAAGGAGACTGAGTTTTTGAATAAAAATTCAACGGTAAACCATTAACAATAAATCAGCTTGATAATTATATTGTACAACAAGAATCAGCTCGAATTGGACCAACCAAATCAGCTGGACAAAAAAACGATGCTGGAACCAAAGCCTACCACGTGTCTCATCTTGGAGTGCTCTGCTACAAATGTAGAAACAAGGGTCACTATAAGGACGAGTGTACGAGAAAAGGCAAGATATGCTTTATATTCAAACGATATGAAGGGGATGGCCATGCAAACTGCCCATATTCGGAAAATCAGCTGAAAAGGATCTATCAAGAAAATGAGAGTCAAAGAAGCTATGATTCATCAAATTCCTATTCAGGTAGTAAACGTGATGGCTACAGTCGCGATGCAAAGAGACGTAATTCGTTAGCACCCAAAGATAGTGAACCCGACAAAACTAAGTCCGATAGAGGCCACGCCCGAGGCAGATCACGAGGAAGAGGTAGACCGAATAAACAAAGCAGTAATAGCTCTAACAAAACTTCCGAGTCTGGTGAGTGCGTAAGTTTATATGTAGACAGTAAGTTCCATAACGCGGAACAGAAGGATAACATTCAACATATTAGATTTCTGGCTGACTCGGCTGCCACAGAGCACATGACTAACTTTAAATTGATTTTTAAAACGTTTGATAACACCAAAAAGCTGGACATTAGATGTGAAAATGACGATTTTTGCAGGGAGTAGGTAACCTTTCCGGTTACATTAATAATGATGATTTCTTGAGCTTGAATGATGTGATTTATGCTAAGTAATTGTCGAAAAATTTGCTGTCTTAAGAAAATTCGTGGATACGGGTTTAGGTATCTACTTACATAACAAAAGAAAAAATATTTTTGCTCCAGTGTCAAAGAGAATTTCCGTTTCTTGAATATATGTTACCATAAGGCGTTGCAAATATATTGCTATAAGTGTAGCATTCAATAAGGAAAATTAGTCAAGAATTAAAACGGAAACTGAAAATAAGGAAATAACTTGTGAAGAAAATGATCCTGAAAGTGAAACTAAAACTGTTGAAAGTAATAAGCTTGGTGAATCAATGCAAATTGATAGTGATATAAAGGTAGATGTCGATTTAGATACTAATGTGACATGCTCTGGCTATTCAAATGTCGAAAATACGTTGAGAGATAGAGAAATCATAATTCGAATTAGTCAATTGTTTTTGATAATGTAGATTGTAAATCTTATATCGTCAAAATTAACAATTTGTTTTACGCTATTGAGGCTATGCTATGGCATGCCAGATTCGGACATGCCTTCTTGAAAAATCTAAAAGAATTTTAAAGGAGGTTTGCAAAAGTAGAAACCTAATAGAAATTCAGTTTGATGACTCTGTGCTTGATTGCGAAGTTTGTATTTCATCAAAAATCAATAAACCACCTTTCAGTTTGACTAGACATAGAGCGTCTAAACCTTTGCAAATTGTTTACGCGGACACAGTGGGACCGATTAGTCCTGCAACACATACAAAAAAATACAAATTTATTTTTAATGATGATTACTTGATGAAACTGATGATTACGATGATTACTCACGACTGAGAATTGCGTGTCTGATGAAACACAAAAGTAAAACGGGATATTGTCTGAAATCATTCATAAAAAGCTCGAAAAATTTACTGAAATATGATGCTAAGTCTTGCTATTTTAAAAGCGACCAGCGTATAGAATTTATAGGTGGTTACACGATAAGTTCTTGACCAGAGCTCAAACTGGCTATTCCAGATGTACCTGAGTATAATGCTGTTTCTAAACGCTTCAACCAAACTATCCTGAAAAACACGAGGGCTCTAATGTACGATACGCACCTCTCTGAAAACATGTGAGAACATGTGGCGAAACAATGACAACCACTTGATACTATTGTTGTATGTTGACGACATACTTATAGCCAGTAATGACACACATAAGCTACTTTAAATGACGCCGAAACTTGAGTTGTAGTTTCAAATGTCTGACATAGGAGAGTATAAGATCTTCCTTGGTATCGATATGAATAGAGACAGACAAAATCGAACGATGACTCTAACTCTAGAGAATTACATTGAAAATATATTAAAACTTTTTGGATAGATTTAGATGCATCCCCAGAAAACGCCTTTCGTGACAAGCCAGGCGGAAAATCGAGAAAGACGCGAAAGAGAGGAAAGCGAAAATCAGCTCGAAAATACACTAAACAAAACAAACGGTCCTTATAGAGAAGGTGTAGATTCTCTCTTATATCTTGCGAATAATGTACGTCTCGATAAAGCATATGCGGTGAACATATTAAGTAGACATCAGTTCAATCTCACTGATGAAAAGCAGAAAATGGAAAAACAAGTTAATCGATACCTAAAACACACGAGAAGTCTGGGCCTTAAGTTTGACGGAAAGCTCGATGATTTGCAAGGTTTTTTCGTGGTTAGTTTAGCTGACTGTAAGAACTCAAATACAGCAAGGGAATTTATAATTAGACTGTATGGTAACACAGTAGAATGGAAAACCCATAAACAGTCTTGCGTAGCTTTATCGACCTGTCAGGCTGAGTATGTGTCTGTGAGCGAAGCTTATAAGGCAATGCTATCCTTACGAAATTCTGTAAGTTTGTTTTGAGAAACCTCTTCCTACCCATGACTCTTTAGTGCGACAAAAAAGCTGCTGAGGCTAGTACTCAAGTAAGCAGCAAAAATTAACACAGACACATGACTGAAGTTGGCGAAAATTATTTACGAGAATGCGTAGCCTGAAATCTAATAAAAATCAGCTGAATTTCTTCTTAGCAACAAATAGCAGATATATTCGCAAAGGCCTTGCTCTTTGAATTACATCCTAAACTAACCAAATTGATATTAAATTGTGATTTAAAATAATAGTATTTGCTTGTTTCATTGTAGATGATAAACCATAATGCTGGACGACTTTGGCTTTTCTGGGACTGTATGCGCGCACATACAAAAAGATGCCGCTTCATCCTGTTTATCTCGCTTGTGCTGCTGCCAGCGCCGACGTCGCGGAGCGGCGGAGCTAGTATCCTGCGATCTTGCAGGTCAATTTATCGGACCGCCTCTACCGATCGAGCGACCATTGAAATCACCACCAAGAACTTCTCGTGCTACCGCTGAATAGTGTGCCGGACAACCATCATGTTGAAATCACATGTTCTGTCGTATTTCTATGCTTAAGTCTTCAAGCAATATTAGCAGTTTATTTTCCAAAATTTCTTGATAATTTGGACCATTTAAGCTGCCTTTGATAATCTGGGGACCGATCAGTTTGTTTCCAATTATTCCTCACCATACGTTGACAGTCCATGGACGCCGGTGTTCGACTTCACGAAGCCACTGTGGATTTTCAATACTCCAGTAGTGCATGCTGTGTCAATTAACTATTCCATGGTTCGTAAACGACTCCTCGTCAGAGAATAATACATAACGAAAAAACTTCTGATTTTGTTGTATTTGTTCACGTGCCCACTGACAAAAAGTTACCCGATTTTGGAAATCAACGCCATAAAGTTCTTGGTGTAAAGAGACATGATACGGATTAAATTTATTACGTTTCAAAATTTTCCAAACACTGCTCTGAGACATTCCGGAATCACGAGCTGTTTCTCGTGTACTAATGTGAGAATTATTGGCCACTACAGCTAGTACAGCAATTTCATTATTTTTCCCAGTGACTGTTGTTTCACGGGTCTTTTTCTTAGGTTGAATACTTCCATCGATAGTAAATGTTGTAATAGTACGACAAAATGCAGCACGCGACACAGTTCAATTTGGAAAATGCTGAACGTAGAGATTGACAGCATTATCAAGATTTCTTCCTGCTTCTTTATACACCAGAACCATTTCAATTTCTTCTTGTATGGTTAGATACTCCATTGTAAAGTAGTATTAGGAATGATCTTTGTTCTAACTAAAATGAGTATTATCTTAAATGTATTTTTTCTAACTTACTGTATTTAAGGAAAAAAGAATTAAACACTTTCGTAATGTGTCGATAGCCTCCGCTGACCTCAATCTACAATAATGCCAGAGCTAAAATTGATAAACATTCAGGAAACAATGTTAATGTAAACGTATTACTTAATAATTACTTTTCAAGAACGGACATACGTTTTGCACTGTTTTTCAAAATAATAATTACCAAAGAGATCCGAAGCTCTATTGCCCTTATTTTTAACCGACTTTAAAAAGAAGACGGTTCTACCTATGTTCGACTCGATGTATTTTTTTTTGTACGAGTTTTTATTGCACTCGGTCAACGATTCTGTAGCGATTTGAAAGATTCTTTTTTTCCGTGATCAGTCATGTGACAATGAAAATAGTGTTTTTTTATTATTAATGTATCGCAGAATCGTGAGCGTGCATTGTCAGTGACAGTAATATGAAGAAAAATTGAATTTTGTCGATTACAGCGCCATATGTCGCGAAACGAGAAAAATATTCCAGGCAAATCATACGCATTTTTATCCAAAGAATCCAAATATGCAATAAAAAATAGGGATTCACATTTAGGATTTTGAAATTGCCCCAACCCCACCCCCAGGGAGCGGTGTGGGGGAACCGATTTTAACATCGGTGTAGGTACTCCTCAGAGTGATTAAATTTTTTTTGATAATATTTTTTCATATAGAACCTATTTTTCGAGATATTTGAATGTTTCAAGTTTTAAAAAATCACCCTGTATATAGAGTATATATACGCCATGTCCACTTTTTGAAATTTTCAAACTATTACTATTTTTAGGTTCGGTATGGCTTAAACTTTGTTTTTTAATTAATTTTTCCCTGAAATTTGTGTCAGCAGATGTTACAATAAATAATTGAAATAGTGACATTAATTAAAAGTGAGAATTATATAACGCCATTTCCTTTTTTGCATTGATATAAATAAAAAATGCCAACTTTGTAGAGCAAATTTCACATGGATAACCAAAGTTTAATTTGAGAAATAAAAATTTTCGAAAATATATTAAACCTTGAAAGTAAACAAATGAATATTACTCAAAATTCAATAATTTGCCAATAAATCATCTAATTCCAGGTATGTGTTGTAACAGAATGATGTAAACAGTCATTCTGTTCAACTCTTTACTCATAAATTTTATTATAAATAGTTGATTTATAAATATTTTGTGGATATGGAATACTATAATTCTGAAAAAAAATTAATTTTTTGAATCTAATATTACGCCATGTCCAAAATCAATTTTTCACATTAGTTAAAATACATTCATAATAAATAGTATTTAAATTTGTACTAATATGTTCATCCTGCATTATTTTTGACCGATAAACTTATTTTGCCTTTTGACAACGTTTTTGTAGTGTACAATATGTTTAACCTTTGAATCTCATTTTCTCGGGTTTACAGTTGAGGGACATGGTGCACTATAACTCTAGGGTGACTATATGCCGTGTTGTACTGAACAGTGTCTTCAGAACATGAGATTTTTTTGGCCCTCACCACTTTCCAATCTTGAAGAAACACATGAAGACGTAGCGTGTGGGTGACTTGGCTCTGTTGCATGCTGCAAAGACAAGCCTCGTGTAAAGCCAAAAATGCACGAGCGCGAACCCAAGATTGTCAAATTTCACCAATGATGATCTACCTGCTACGCAAATTTATTCTGGTTTGGGAATCCCAAATTACCCTCAGAATGATTAAATCATTAAAAGTCTTGGTAAGCATTGGATCCAGTACTTTTTCGCGAAAAAGAATTATATTTCCATTACTTATTCGCTAAAAAAAATTATTAGATCCAATACTTAATAATACTTCTTTTAGAGATGGGATGGACTAGTTAAATTGTCGGATAAAATGGAATTTTTAACAAAATAGTTCAATTTTCAATGAAAATTGATTTCAAATTAAAAGAAATTAATTTTTAACCAAAAATGGAACAGTTCAACTTTCAGTTCAAAAAATTAATTTTGAGTAAAAGAAACAATCTAATTAGCAACAAAACTGTGAAATTTCCTACCTAAGAAATAAAACGAACAAGAAGACGAATATTTTTCTAAAAAGACGAATTCTCAACAAAATATCGAAGACAAAAATAAAAAATTTTCAAAATCAATTTTAAAACAACCAAAAACGAACTTTTAACAAAATGGATGAATTTTTAACGGAAAACAGTTACATTATCAGATTAAAAAATAAATTTGAAACACAAACTGTTTTTAGAAAAATAGTTTAATTGATAACAAAATAAATGAACTTTCAACCATACAGCTGAATTTTATTCTAAAAAGATTTATCTTTAACTAAATACACACATAACATAACAACAATATATTATATTACAACTCAAAGAATTTTAATGTTCATTTAAAAAAAATTTTAATCCTTTTTAGTTTGCAACGTCTAGTATTATATTTTTTATAGACAATGCATCTTTTTTGGTTGACATTTTTTTCCTTAGGTTGAAAATTATTCTTCTCGTTAAAAAATCATCTATTTTTGTTCCAAATTAATTTGAAAAGCAATTGTTTTGCTGAAAATTCATTTTCTTGTTGAAAATTTTTTTATTTTGTTAGCACATCGTTTTTTCGGTTAAAACCCCCAAAAATGTAAGAATTATATTTGTTTTATTATCAACCGAAAAAATCGAAGTTCTAACAAAATATTAAAGTGGTGGGGGGCCAAAAAATATCATGTTCGGGAGACATTTAATTAGCGTCATGTGTTTATAATAAACGCAATATGTCGTCCGGAAGCTCGCGACAATTTCATGGAAGTCATTTTAGTTCTCACAAAAATTTCAGATTCCTTTGTTTTCATAGGCAACAGTTCCAAACTCGTTGACTGGCTAGCAGCTGCTGATGTACTTTGCAACAGATTATCGTTAAACTGGTCAAAAATTCGAGGGAAAAGACGTCATTTTAGTACTCTTCAAACCCATTGGGAATGATTTTTTGAATGCTAAGAACTAACAAAAAAATTGACTGGCAGCTTCTCGGTGGTGCCAAAGTTAACTGGCAGGCTGTGAATCATGTCAAAAATTCAAGTGAAGAAACGTCATTTTACTACTCTTGAAACCCATTGCGAATGATTGTTTGATTGCTAAGAACGAACAAAAAATTTGACTGGCAGATTCTCGGTGGTGCCACAGATGACTGGCAGGCTGTCAAACATGCCAAAAATTCGAGTGAAGAACTATCATTTTAGTGCTCTGGAAACCCATTGGGAATGATTGTTTAGGTGCAAACAATTAACAAGAAGTTTTGCTGGCAGCTACTGAATGGTGCCAAAGTTGACTGGCAGGCTGTCAATCACGTCGAAAATTTGATTGAAGAAACGTCCTTTTAGTACTCCTGAAACCCACGGGGAATGATTGTATGACTGCTAAAACTGACAAGAAGTTAGATTGGCAGATTTTAGTACTCTTGAAACCCATTGGGAATGATTGTTTAAATGCTAAGAAAGAACAAAAGCTTTGACTGGCAGATTCTCAGTGGTGCCAAAGTAGACTGGCAGACTGCCAAACATGCCAAAAATTCGAGTGAAGAAACATCATTTTAGTGCTCTAGAATTCCACTGGGAATGATTGTTTGAATTCTAAGAACTAAAAAAATTGACTGGTAGCTTCTCTATCGTAAAAAAGTTGACTGGCAGCCTATCAAACATGCCACAAATACGAGTCAAGAAACGTCATTTTAGTACCCTTGGAACCCATCGGAGATGATTGTTAAAGTGCAAACAACTAACAAGAAGTTTTGCTGGCAGCTGCTTGAGTGATGCCAAAGTTTACTGGCAGGCTTTTAAACATGTAAAAAATTCAAGTGAAAAAGCGTCATTTTAGTACTCTTGAATCCAATCGGGGATGATTGTTTAGCTGCAACCAACTAACAGGAAGTTTTATTGGCAGCTCCTGAATAGTGCTAAGGTTGACTGCCAGGCTGTCAATTATGTCAAAAGTTAGATTGAAAAAACGTCATTTTAGTATTCAAGAAACCCACGGGGAATGATGGTATGTATGCTAAAAACTAACAAGAAGTTATACTGGCAGCTCCTGAGTGGTGCCAAAGTTGACTGGCAGGCTTTTAAACATGTAAAAAATTCAAGTGAAAAGCGTCATTTTAGTACTATTGAAACCCATTGAAAATGATTATTTGAATGATAAGAACCAACAAAAAAATGACTGGCAGATTCTCGGTCGTGCCAAAGTTGATTGGCAGAATGTCATACATGTCAAAAATTCAATTGCAAAAACTTCATGTAAGTACTCTTGAATCCAATCGGGCATAATTGTTTAGGTGCAACCAACTAACGGGAAGTTTTATTGGCAGCTCCTGAATAGTGCCAAAGTTGACTGCCAGGTTGTCAATCATGTCAAAAGTTTAATTGAAAAAACGTCATTTTAGTACTCAAGAAACCCACGGGGAATGATTGTATGAATGCTAAAATCTAACAAGGAGTTATACTGGCAGCTCCTGAGTGGTGCCAAAGTTGACTGGCAGGCTGTCAAGCATGTCGAAAATTCGTATGAAAAAACTTAATTTTATTACTCTTGAAACCCATTGGGGATGATTGTTCAAATGCTAAGAACGAACAAAAAATTTGACTGGCAGATTCTCGGTGGTGCCACAGTAGACTGGTAGGCTGTCAAATATGCCAAAAATTCGACTGAAGAAACATCATTTTAGTGTTCTGCAAACCTATTGGGAATGATTGTATGAATGCTAAAAACTAGCAAGAAGTTAGACTGGCAGCTCCTGAGTGGTGCCAAAGTTGACTGGCAGGCTTTTAAACATGTAAAAAATTCAAGTGAAAAAACGTCATTTCAGTACTATTGAAACCCGTTGAAAATGATTATTGGAATGCTAAGAACTAACAAAAAATTGACTGGCAGATTCTCGGTCATGCCAAAGTTGACTGGCAGACTGTGATACATCTCAAAAATTCAATTGCAAAAACGTCATGTAAGTACTCTTGAATCCAATCGGCCATAATTGTTTAGGTGCAACCAACTAACAGGAAGTTTTATTGGCAGCTCCTGAATAGTGCCAAAGTTGACTGCCAGGTTTTCAATCATGTCAAAAGTTTAATTGAAGAAACGTCATTTTAGTACTCAAGAAACCCACGGGGAGTGATTTTATGAATGCTAAAAACTAACAAGAAGTTAGACTGGCAGCTGCTAAGTGGTGCCAAAGTTGAATGGTAGGTTGTCAAGCATGTCAAAAATTCGAATGAAAAAACGTCATTTTATTACTCTTGAAACCCATTGGGAATGGTTGTTTAAATGCTAAGATCGAACAAAAAATTTGACTGGCAAATTCTGGGTGGTGCCACATTATACTAGCAGGCTGTCCAACATGCCAAGAATTCGAGTGAAGAAACATCATTTTAGTGCTCTGAAAACCCATTGGGAATGATTGTATAGGTGCAAACAACTAACAAGAAGGTTTGCTGGCAGCTCCTTCAGTGAAGCCAAAGTTGACTGTCAGGCTATCAAACATGTCAAAAATTCGAGTGAGAAAACAAAATTTTAGGACTCTTGAAACCCATTGAGAATAATTTTTTGTATGCTAAAAAATAACAAAAAATTTGACTGGCAGCTTCTGGGTGGTGCCAAAGTTGACTGGCAGGCTGTCAAACGTGCCAAAAATTCGAGCGAAAAAACGTAATTTTAGTACTCTTGAAACCCATCGGGAGTGATTGTTTAGGTGAAAACAAACATCAAGAAGTTTTACTTGCAGCTACTGAATGGTGTCAAAGTTGACTGGCAGACTGTCAAACATGTCCAAAATTCGAGTGAAAAGACGTCATTTTAGTAATCTTGTAACCCATTGGGAATTATATTTTGAATGCTAAAAACTCACAAAAAATTTGACTGGCAGCTTCTCGATTGTGCCAAAGTTGACTGGCAGGCTGTCAAACATGACAAAAATTCGAGTGAAAAACGTCATTTTAGTCCTCTTGAAACCCATCGGGGGTGATTGTTTAGGCGCAAACAACCAACAAGAAGTTTTACGGGCAGCTCCTGATTGATGTCAAAGTTGACCGGCAGGCTGTCAAACATGTGAAAAATTCGAGGGAAAAGACGTCATTTTAGTGCTCTTGAAACCCATTGGGAATGATTTTTTGAATGACAAAAACTAAACAAAAATTTTCTGGCAGCTTCTCGGTGGTGCCAAAGTTGATTGGGAGGCTGTCAAACTTGCCAAAAATTTTTGTGAAAAAACGTCATTTCAGTACTCTTGAAACCTATTGGGAATGATTGCTTGAATGCTAAGATCTAACAAAAGAATTGACTGCTAGCTTCTCGTGATGCCAATGTCAACTGGAGGGCTGTGAAACATGCCAAAAATTCGAGTGAAGAAACGTCATTTTAGTACTCTGGAAACCCATTGGGAATGATTGTTTCAATGCTAAGAACGAACAAGAAATTGGACTGGCAGATTCTCGGTGGTGCCACAGTAGACTGGCAGGCTGTCAAAGGATCTTCACTTGGGGTGATTGCTAGAGAGATTGATCAGCAACCTGGGTTGAAGCAGTGTTGCGAAACGAGCGTGTTATTTACATAAATAACATGAGAATTCTGGATCAATCTGAAAATTCTCTACCCCTTCTCCACATTACTCCTTTCCCCATCGAGTAAGTCACACCTACTCCGAAAGGGAAATGACTTAATGGTGTAATAAGAAAAAAATCTTCATCAACGATTAACCGCCTCATTTATCTCCTAGTCATATGTTCCTTGTTAGTTCCAAAACACGTGGAACGGTTTTATAACCGTTAATAATGTAGTTTTTACGCTGAAAAAAGCCTCTTCAATTTTATGAGGATTTTTCTTTTTACTCATCCTCAATAATTGTTTGGAGTCTTACTTTTTTTAAACTTTAATAACGTATAAATAATAGCTTTTTTAAAACTATTTATATTTATTTTTATGAAGTATTAGCTTATTATTATTATTATTATTATTTAGATACTCGGAAAAAGGCACGTAGTGATGCCGAAACGTCGTCGAAGTTTTAATTTTTGTTCTAAAAATAAATGGAGTTGAATTGATATCTCTAATTTGTTTTTATTTTCCCGTGGCGGTAAGACAGAAGAAATAATTTTTCTACAATTCATTATTGCATTCTCGGTCGAAGAATGGTTTGAGTTGTTGTTTCCAAATGTTTACATCATCAAATTCCGTTGTTTGTTTTAAAAAGTTCTTTAATAGAAAATTAATCTTTGTGGTTGGAAATTCATTTTTTTTAACTTCTACTATTTGGTGTCAATTTCATCTGTTTTTATTAAGATTTGAAATAATCTGTAGAAAATTTCGTTTTTTTTTTATTGAATATTAACTTTTCTAAACTAAAAACTGCATTATTCTATTTTTGTATCAAATTTGATATTTTGTATTGAACCCTGATTTTTTTAGTTAAAAATGGAATTATTTGATTGAAAATGTATGTATTTTGTTGAAAATTGGTGTTTTTTGTTAGAAATATAAAACTTCTTCCTTGAAAACTCATATATTGATTGAGAATTTAACTATTTTGTTGAAAGTACCTTTATATTTAGTCAAAAATTAATGTATGTAAGCTAAAATTGGATTATACCATTTTTGGTAGAGAATTGATATTTGAAGTTAAAAGTTTATCTTTTGTAGTTGAAAATTCAACCATTTGTGTGGAAATGCACACATTTCGATGAAAATTCGTTATTTTGGTGGGAAATTAGTCTTCTTGTTTGAAAATTCATCTTTGTGATTAAGAACAAAACTATTAAATTGCACATTCCGTTTTTTGTTCAGAATTAAATTCTCTAACTTAAAATTTAACTATCCCACTTTTGGTAGAACACTGAAATTTGGAATTAAAATTTGATATTTTTGGGTTCTTGCTTAAAAATACATGTGTGTGCTTGAAAGTTCAACTATGTATCATGAAATGCCTTTATTTTAGTAAAATTTAATTAATTTTTTCAAATTTAATTGTTTGTAGTTAAATATTAATTTTTTTAACTAAAAAGGATTTATCCTATTTCTGATTTTATATATTTATATTTTTAATTGACAATTAATTTTTTCATTTGAAAATTCGTCTTTTGTAGTAGAAAATTATTTTTCTTTGTTAAAATCTTATCTTGTTTATTGCGGATTCAACTATTTTCTTGATTTTTTTTGTTTGTTAAAAATTAATGTATTTAACGGAAATTTTAATTATATCATTGTTGGTTGAAAACTAATAGTTTTTTGTAGAGAATTAATGTTATGGATAAAAAATTAATCTGGTTTTTATTATTCTTATCATAGATGCACAAATTCGATTTTTTTGGTCTTAGATTGGAAAAAAACGTCTTGCATAATTTACTATAAAAAAAATGTTAATCGCTGAAAGATTCTACTATATAATGTGTAGAACCTGCCTGATTTTAAGTAAATTTTATTTTATTTTAAATACTTTTTATAATATTTTTCTTGCATGGAAAATTAATTTAGTTGAAAATTAGATTATTTCTTAAAAAGGATGTTTTTTAATAGAAAATTTATCTTTGTGACTGAAAATTCATCTTTTTTGTTAAAACTTTTAATATATGGTGTCATGTTCATCTGTTTTAATTAAAATTTTTAATAACCTGTAGAAAATTTCATTTTTTTCATTGAATATTAACTTTTATAAACTAAAAACTGAAATAATCTGTTATTTATTATTCTTAACATATGTGTCCAAATTCCATTTTTTGTCTTATATCAGAAAAAAAGTCTTGCATAATTTACGAGTACTATAAAAAATTTTTAATCGCTAAGAGATTCTGCTATATAATGTGATGAACCCGCTTGATTTTAAGTGAATTCTATCTTATTTTGAATACCTTTTATATTATTGTACCTGGATTGAAAATCGATTTAGTTGAAAATTATATTATATGTTCAAAAATATTTTTTTTAATAGAAAACTAATCTTTGTGATTGAAAATTCATCTTTTTTGTAAAACTTTTAGTATTTTGTGTCGAATTCGCCTTTTTTGGTTAAAATTTTAAATAACCTGTAGAAAATTTTATTTTTTTATTGAATACTAAATTTTATATACTGGAAACTGAATTGTTCTATTTTTGTTTGAAATTTGATCTTTTTTAGTTAAAAATGGAATTATTTGGTTGAAAATTCCCGTATTTTGTTGAAAATTTGTGGTTTTAGTTAGAAATATAAAACTTCTCCCGTGAAAATTTATCTTTTTGATTAAGAATTCAACCATTGGGTGATAATGAAAGTGCCCGTACATCCCTATAGTATGTATCGGTTGTTGGAGGTTTTCCAAATTGTGTTTTTATAAAATAAAAATTGAGTATTTGGCAAAATTGTTGGTACATATGAAGACCCGATACATTCAAAAAACCTGAACATAATTCATTCAATCCCACATTTTTTAAACCATATGTTGTTTAAAAGCATATAAAACATTGGAAGCCTATATATTTTATACAGCTGTTTAATGGTGAAGGTGAAGTGCAAGGAGTTTAATGGTACTTTTCTGATATTGAGTAAAGGTAGTGTAACATTGGTGTATTTTTATTTATAAGTTAATGTTTTGCTTATTATTTGCATTAAATATAATCATTAACATTAAGGGCCATTTTCACCATCTCTGATTAAATCCACGATTATCTCTGGTTAGCTAATCATATACTTTGTTCGTAATAAAGTTTAGTTTCTAAGTCTTTCTGTTGTATAGGCGACTCTGATTAGTTAGAACGAAATTCTTCATGAACAGTCGGCGCCATATTAGCATATAGTAATATTACCAATGTTTAAAGTGACGAGTGGTTTCAATGGAAAGTGTAATAGAAGAGAAGTGGCAATTGTGTCTGAATATTCGTGGCCTTCTCTGAACGTGGTTAAGCATTTCATCATCATCAGATGAAGATAAAATATCATTGTTAAACAGAGCCATATTACCTTCCTGTATACTGCACTCACTGCACTTGCACTTCAAATTCGGGGTTATGTTACTTTAATCGCTGATTAAACTCCATAACCAGCTATTATTGGGCGGTTAAGTTAAGCCGTGATTATCTTCCCCTAACCATCATTAAAAGAATAGTGAAATGCAAAGTATTGATTAAATAAGGTTAATCAATGATTAACGATTTAATCAGAGTTGGCCCTTATTTTAAGGGCATGTGATACTTGGAAATTTCTCGATTTCACCAGTTTTAAGTTCCCCCGGCTTTTTTCTAGAATAATAAATATTTTGTCTTACAAATTTTGGAAATGATAGCGAACATGCTAACGGACGTCCCTACACTTTTTTTGTGGCTCAATTCAAAAAAGTTTTAATTTAGCAAAATGTGATTAATTTGCATAGCGCTTAAGAAATAGTATCGATTTTTTCAGTTTTAGATTCCCCCGGCCCTTTTCCTAGGATAAGAAATATTTTGCCTTCAAAATTTGGGAAAAAGATAGCGAACATGCTAACGGACGTCCCCGCACAGTGTTTGTGTGTTTTTTTATCAAAAAATTTTTGATATTGATAACAGCGTGTGTGTATATTTCAATGTTATGTGTGTTACAATTCACCCGAGCGTTAGTTCGAAACTACATAATATTTTTGGCCGAAAACTTTGGCCCTACAAATAAACATAGTAACTAAGCACCTGGAACTAACCTTGTTTGCAACCAATCGAAAAAGTTTATTTCATAAATCATTTCCAGATTATTCGAAAGGCAAAGATGAAAAACGACGTAACTTCAAAATAATGCATATGCATAAGATTTTTATTTAGCACAATAAGTTTGTTTTGTTATTATCCCTCAAAAAAAGAGTTCGGCGACGCCCCTTATGATATTTTATAGCATTACCGAATTCAGTTTTTTAAAATTTTCATTTTTTTGGAAAAAAAGTCGTGCACACCGTAAGTATCACATGCGCTTAATCCTCATTAAAATAGTTTCTGTTTTTCACCAAAAATTTTATGAATTTGAATGAAATTTTTGTGAAATTTGTATGAAAAATTTCAATAATTTTCAATTTATTTCAAACACGAAGTATTTTTTTTCTCTAAATCTCAAAAAGTTGTTATCGAATTTTACACCAGCAATTGACTTTCATAACAAAACTTAGAAAAAATTTCATGCTTCATAGGAATATTACTTAATGTGAATGTTTATATTAATAACAAATAAAAGCTTAAACATTAACTCGTAATTGAAAATATACTAACCATACTGATAGAAATCTCAGAGTATATACTAAAAATTCTCAAGGCTCTGAGAAGCTCTGAGAAATTCTCCGCAGGCACTCATGTGGATATATTTAATGGTCCAGATAGCTCGTTTAAATGCTTGGAAGGCTTTAAAATGTAGTTTCCGAATTTGAAATGGAAATACGTTCATAAATAACAAGCAGAGAGTGGCTTTACTCGCAGTCGGTAAGGTGTATCGACATGATTTTGGTGTCAAAATATTAAGAAGAGCTCCCTCTTTCATGCTTTTTGATTTAACATTCAGTT
>NC_046660.1:126379079-126385894 GCF_010883055.1 Belonocnema kinseyi | reverse complement strand
GGAGCTCTTCTTAATATTTTGACACCAAAATCATGTCGATACACCTTACCGACTGCGAGTAAAGCCACCCACGCTTTAACTTGACAGACTGTACGTATTTAAAAATCCAGTACAGATGCGCACCGTAGCCAATGAACATCACTCAAATCCAAGCAAGCGCAGATCAAGAAAGCTTCGTTGGTATCATTAACTACAAGAAGACACGTGTAACGTTCCATTTCTGTCTAACTCACGGCGACTCACGGATGCCTTTGTTGCATGCGTGTAGCTATCAAAAAACGAGCAATCGTGACAATTTTTTCAATATTTTCCAATGCATTCTAACCTACTGACGCCTCGTGTCACACGCATATAGCAATGAAATCGAGTATTGTGACAATCTAAATCGACAATATCGTTTAGAGATTTTATATTAAGGATTATTCTTTCTACACACACGCTGGCGCGCACACGTATATGTATATTTACATATACATGAAGGCATATGTAGTATATTCACGATGCGAGTTCCGCCGACAAAATAATTCTCGCATATTTTCGAGACGCCGTGGCGTTTCCAGTACGAGATTAGCATCGAATTTCCTTCGAAAACGTTTCAAATTAACTGAAACCACAACCTCGTACACCTGCGTTCCGTTTTCATGATAGTGTCTGCACCGTCGGTAATATATACCTTAAACAGAGACGAATAATTTACAACATTCAGAGCCAATTTATTAGCTACGTGAATGAGCTTCTCGTTAAACTTAAATTAAACACGCAAGATGATATTTTCAATCCTAAAATAGAAACAGAGGCCAGCATAGAAGAGATATAGACTAGGTTATATTTAATTAAATTTAACCATTCTACGAAATAATATAATGTGACGTTTCACAAGGAAAGGGCTTACATGCAAAATCATACGTCAATACATATTTTGTGTCGTGACCTTATAAATATATCGCGGAAGCGACCAAAAGTGGCTAACTTTTATGTTTGAACACAAAATTTAACACATACGCTTTTGGTCCTCGTCAATTTTAAACGCGTTTTTCTCGAGCAGCAGTTTTTCAAAGTTCCAACTCCAAAAGTGCCCCGGCAACTCGTTTTCAACTTAAAGTATTCGAGCTAGGCATAACCTTTCGAGAATTTGTACGGATATATGCCTCTATGTATAATTCCATGGCGATAAATTAGGCCCTTTTTTCAATATGTCACATATGTCGAAAAAAATTCAAAGTGCATATAGTACATACTATACCTAGAAAACAAAAGTAGTTCCGTTAACTTTAGGGGCACTTCCGAAAATGCGTCTATTAAAAAAAAACTTAATTGTTTTATAACTTTTCCCAAAAGAGCAACTAAAAAATTGCTCCATCATTAAGATTTAACACGGTTGACCGTATGTAGGAAATCATCTTTATTCATAGTTTTTTATTTGCCATGCTTCTAAATTTTTTGAAATGGAGAATTCCTAATAGTAAAATACTCTGAGCTATTTTTGGCCGTTCTTAAAGCTTAAAACCAGCGCGCCACCGCCTTATATCATCAAGGTAACATGCTAAAGTGGCCTTCAGTTCAGAAGTTTATTGAGGCAGTTTAGAAGTTAGGTAACAACCTGAGTCGAAATGTAAGTCCTCTTTTTTACATTCTCATCATTTATGATTGAGAAAGTATTAGAATTGTCGTAAATTTGACATCACACTTTTTTAACGGATCTACACGTTTCGAGACCCCCTGAATCCGAAAATCAGGTTTTCACGATGGCGTCTGCCTATCTGTCCGTCCGTCCGGCCGTCCGTAAACACGATAACTCTCGAAAAAATAAACGAATCAAATCCATCTTTGGCACACTTTTTCTAGGTCCTATAAGAAAGGACGAGCTCGTTAACCAGCCCTTTTTGATTAAAATTCAAAAAGTGAGCGCATTTTGAAAATTTCCGAGACCACTTTTTTCTGAATTTGAAAATTCTATGCACGGATATTTATAGTATTGAAAAGAAAAAATAATTTATGCTAATGACTTTTTCCGATAAAAATAAAATTTTCAGAGTTATAGCGTTTGCAAAATGTTTTTAATCAACTAAAAGTCAATATATGAAGCCGAAAAACGCACGATATGAAAAAAAGTCAGAAAAAGAAAAACATTTCTTTTTGAAATCCCTACAAGATTATCATAACCAATTTCTGGATTTTCTTCAAAAATCGAAAATTCAAATTTTGATTGCACAAAAAATAATGGAAAAAAAAATTCCATTTTGTGGACAAACTATGTAGGATACAAAAAAAAGATTAATTAATAAAAATGATTATCCCAAAAAGATCTACAATTTCGTTAAGAATTACTTCTGGATAGGACGCGTACCTTTTGTTTTATTCGTGAAAAATAACGTTGAAAAAAGTAAAATAAAAAAAATGTGTGGAAAAACGACGAAAGTTACGAGAAAAAAATCCAACAAAACCTGTTTACAAATGTCTGTCGTAAATCGAGCGCGCAGCGCGAGTGTCACGATGAGAATGTGTACCTCGAAGCCTACAGAGCTTTGAGAAACTTAATCTTTGACTATACTTAATTAATTAGACAATTCAGAATATGAAGACGACAAGAATATTTTTTTTTTCAAATTCATACAGTTTGAAAATTTAAACAATTTAATTACATTAATTAAATTTAATTTTTAAAAACAATAATTAAAAAAAAAGTTTACTGCTCATTTTCAAGTCTACTCGGAAAATCGACTAAAAGTGTAAAAAAATAGGTCTTAGCCTTTCGTTAACGTGATAGATTTTGCGGCAAAATAGTTTGCCGGATTTTGGACTGATAAGTTACATTGGAAAAAGTGGCCGAAATCTTTTCTATTTAAAATGCTTATTACATTGCCTCCCCTTAAATATTTAATTAAGTTACTTTGTACGCACCCAATTCTATATAAGAAAAGTGAATAGCACCATTCCACGAAGAAAATAGCAATAATTGAATACAGCGTACCTTTTTAATTCCGCGTTGTATTATTGTTTATTTTTATCTATTAAAAAGGTAACATAGAAAAAACGTGAATTCTCACAGCAAACAACGGATCTTGCGTTGGCATTTGTGTTGCTCGAGAATATGGCATTTGCATAACATCAAAATAATAAAGAACCCGCGAAATTTCCAATAAAACTATTTACTTAGCGGTTTCGTTTTCCGCGTGTTGGTCCATAAAAATAATATTACTATTTAACAGAAAATTCCTAAAGGCTCCAATTGGGAGCACCTATAGATTGCATGCTCACTCGTATCAGTGAAATATAGAAAATAGCTGCATATGTTATGCTCATGATCAATAAACTTTGTGTATATATGGTAAAACATAAAGCTTAAGTAAATTTGCGTTTAATTCCTATTACAAAAAGGACATGCATTTCGGCCAACTTCATGCGTAGTCCCTAAACCCTATTGGTCAATTTAGTGAGCCATTCCTATCTTACACATATGTAAAAACTGGCAACATTTCTAAAATTTTAAAGAGGGAATTTATTTTTGTTCAATTCGAGCTCATATAATATGAAGATTTTACGCATTAAAAGAATAAAATAAGAATGTTGTATGATCTGAAAACCAGTCAGAGATAGACGAAGTCTGACAACATTTATAGGTTTTTGTAAAGGCGGAAAGGTCCTCAGTCACTCCAACCTGAACCAGTAAACAGATGATCGAAATTAAAAAAATTAACTAATTAATTAAACATTATTTCAAAAAGTCAAGAAATGCGTAACAACTAATTGAAATTTCAAGATTTTGCAGAGGGGTTCTGATTTCCATCAACTCAAACGAACCAGATAAAAACATTTTAAATATAAGAAAAGTTTATTTTTTAATAATTTTGCAAACGATACAAATACTCGAAAAATGCCAACACTTTCATAGTTTCCTAAAGCGGTTTGTTTTCGGGTACCCCAACGTAAGCCAGTTAATAGATTTTTGAAATTAGGAGACATCGAAATATTTAATTATTTCGACAATGGTCTGAGATAGGTGAAAAATATGTAAATTTTAAGGCCTTTTCAATGCCGGATGTATTTTCAAATAACGCGACCTAACACAATAAAAAGATTTTTTAAATACAAAGCAAAAAATAAAAAATAAAAAATTGGCGTTGTCCTGAATACGGTTAGGGATACTCGAAAATTGACAACATTTTCAGGATTTTCTAAAGGAGGGTGGTCCTCGGCCACACCAACTTATACCAGTAAAATTATACCAGGCTTTCTAAAGGTTGATAATCCTGGTCCAACATGAACAAACCCAGTAAAACTATTTCCAAAATAACAAAAAGAGAACGTTGAATGATCTCGCAACCAGTGAGATGCGCGAAACTAACAGAAATGTCAAGGCACTATACAAGGGGCGATCCCCGGCCACCCCTAACTAACACAATAAAGAGTTTCAAAAGGAAAAAATCAACTTTTGTGATAGTCTCGAAAACAGACGTACGCGAAAACTTTAAAACTTGAGAATAAACAATATTAAATAATAAATTAACAAATAATAATTGAATTTAAAATTTGCAATAGTTCCGATTAGGCCAGATTGAAGTTAATATTCCAACAAGAAGTAAGAAGGATTAAATAGACTTTTTGGACGAGCCTCGGATAATAATAAGGGTAGCTTCATATCCATCGGGATTGAATTTGGGGTTGAGACATGTATGAGTTTGGAATTTAATTTGGGGTTGAAACGAGGATGGGGAAGGGTTGAAGAGGATTGAAAAATTGTTTCGGGTTATTTCTGATTAATTCGAATTGGTGTGAACTATAAAAAAACGTCAAAGATATTTACAAAATATTTTATACGGCGAAAAAGCGTGCGCTCAAGCGAGCGATCGGTCTTGTGTTGTAAGAAATTTAAACGGTTTCCGATCTCACTCAGGCGAGGCTTTCCCACAGAATAGCCCGAAAAAAAGATATCCCCATAATAATAGGTCCGAGCCACTTCTACCAGTGTCTATTCAACATGCCATTTGCGGTTACCATTGTGATTTGCAATGGTAACCCTTCGCGCATCCTGCCTATTGTCGCGAAGTACAACCCTCTCTCTCAAACATTTGCAAACTCGCCAACTCCCTTCTATTTACCATCTCCCCTGCACTCCCCATTGCCCAAGCGCACCCTTATCGTCCAGTGCACTGTTCTATTTCTACTGGAAGTATATTATGTGGAATTCTAATGCAGTAATTTAATTAAACATTATCAGTTCATAAAGTAATACCTTGAACTATAAAAACATTGGTAGATCAAACATTGCATTATAGATCGCAAAAATAGCTAAACTAAATATTTTTCTCGAAACTTATATGATTTAAAATATAGATATAATGTATATTAATAGTTTGTCATAAGAACAACCGCTGGATTTCGCCGGGAGCAAGTGCTAATCTGAAAAAACTGCACCCGATCCCAGCAAAATCGCAGTAAAAATTTCAGCCATAACCACGTGTAACGACCGTGAGATAGGTGGTTACATTCCGTGACGAAATCAATACATACACACACACATAAATTTATATACACACACATATATATGGGCGTTACATGAAAAGTGTTATTTTTCTTTAATGTTGAGTTGTTCCTAATATGTCTAGTACGTCCTAGTATGTGCACAAAATACAGTTTGATATTTTTAACAAGTTACAAATTCAATTCTTTGCGGGCTCATAGCATTTCAGCTCAAAGCTTTCTAAAAAAAAGTCCTGCCGCTGCAGTATATAACGGGTTGTTCAAATATTATGAATCGGATAATGTGCTTTAAATCAAGAATCACACGAATATATACTTTAGAAAGAACAAAGTTGTGCCTTTAAAATTTTCTGCGTGGGTCACTTCAAAATATCGAAAATTGTGATTTTACCGAAAAAATGTCCGGACCGATACCTTGCCTATCACCCGAATTTTTTTAAGCGGCCATTCATAGTCCTCGAAAACTTGAACAACTTATCATTGTAAAATTTTTCTGTAAAAAGAAAATTATCAGGGTTATAGCATTTTCAAAATCCAAAAAACCAAATTAAAATGAACATTTTAAGCCAAAGAACGCAAGATATAAAAAGTGAAGAGAAAGGAAATGTTGATTTTTGGGACTCCTATGAGATTATCATAACAACTTTTAGAATTTTGTCGAAAAAATTCCATTTTGCGGTCAAACTATACTAGATACGAACAAAAAAAATTAACTGAATTTGCGCGCCCTGAAAAGACCTACAAGTTTCTCATAAGCCACTTTTTGATAGGACGCGTATTTTTCGTTATTAGTCGTAAAAGACAACATTAAAAAAATTAAAGTTTTGAAAATGCGACACAAGAGACAAACAAAATAAAAAGACAAAATGGTAAAAATAAAATCATGAAAATAATCTTGTTTCAATACTAAATTTCAATACTAAAATAGTAAAAATATACATTTTTTTTAAAGATATACATTTTTCAGGGTCGCTAAGTATTACATTTAATGCAAAATGAGAAAGAAATATCAATGTAATTATTAAAAATGAGATTTTCACTTTATTTTTCAATACCTGAATAAGCAGCCCCAGAATGAGGTTCAAAAGTATATATAATATACATTTGATATTATAGAGTTAAACACAATGTAGAAAATTTCACATTTTTGACGTAATCAAGTGCGAAGCATGAGATACGTGATGAAAATGTGTTCGCTAAAGCCCAAGAAGCTGTGATAAAAGAGAATTCACACCTCCCTCAATTTCACTTTGGGATCATTCAACATCATATCATGGATTTTTTCGACATTTTCTGGTGTAGTGACCTCTTTTGGGCGCCCAGATCGTTCAGCA
>NC_046660.1:126376285-126378979 GCF_010883055.1 Belonocnema kinseyi | reverse complement strand
CTTCTCAGTGCTGTAACTTGTAAATGCGTAAACATAAATGGCTGAAGTTTTGACAGGCGTCATTTGAAGGATCAAGCTCGACGAAAATGGTTCAGATTAGTGTATACTAATGCCATCTCTTAGAATTTTCAGGTACTTATCAGACTGCCTAGTACATAGGTCCATCAAGCCAGCACCTCCACGTGGCATCAGTGGGTTGATTTGTAACGTGAAGCGTTGACGCTAAAAAATCGATGGAATTTTTGAGGAGGAGAAAACAATATTCTGAATTTTATAGATAATTTTTATAGATTTTATCGTTGTTAACCAGGATTTGACTCCAGTTTTCTGAATAAATTCCAGGATTTTAGCAGGTATTTCTACTTTTTTACACGTATAATATTCCCTAATGTGTTACCAGTGAAGTTATGAGTACCGAATTTCGTTTGCAATTCAGACCCTAGAACAGGCCTTTATAATTTTAATAGTTACAGGATATTCTTGAAAATTTTCACTAGGGTGGTCCAGAAAACTATTTTTGATCTACAGGGCAAGTAATCCCCCTCCAACTTTTCATTTCCAGAGATTATGAACTCCTTTTTTTTCGCAATTTAACTATTAGCACGTGCCACTAGGCACTTCAAAATCCTCTTTGATTAACATAGGCAAACTTTTGATTTTCGCAATATGGAATTTATGCTTCAGGGTTTCAACGAAACGTGTCAAGTTTTTAAGGGATTAAAAAGGAGCATCTACGAAATAAAATCATACTAATAACTTATATCTATAATCCACCCTTATCCCCCTGCAGCACAATAAGCATACACGGAGAAAAATATATCGCACAATAATATCGCAAAACCCTTATATTTCAAGAAAGCGCAATATGATAACGTAAATCAGATCCCGAAGCTTTATAGGATATTATAATGTACTAATATCACAGGTAAAATGAAGTTAAATTTCGTTGCTGCCGTCTACTACGGCGTTCTTAGCAGCAATGGGAAAAAGGCAAAGTATGAGTAAATTCGGTGTATAAATCGGGACACCAGATTTAAGACAATCACAGAAAAAAGTACAAAATTTTTACAGGTAAGATCTGCAACTGTTAATGATTAAACATATCTCGGCGAAAATTTCACTGAAGTTAGGAAAATAATTCTGAACTCGTCGACTGCGTCGCAATGAAGTGCGCAAATTTCGTTAAAACATGTAGAATCAACAACAGAAAAAACAAAAATATTTGTTCTTACTGATATATCTCCTCCGAAATAAATCACATTTTTGTAGACAAATCAGAACGTATTTAATACCATTTATCAAAAGCGCAAAATGTAACTGACACATGGGAAACCCTATTTCTCTTAAATTTAATGAAGTTAAACAGCGCTGGATAGCGCTGGCGTCGTAATTATCCCTACAGTTCAAGTAAAAGTGGAGCGAATATAAGGCGAAAGATTATCCAGGCAAGGTTAAAAATCGGAAATGATCTTCGATTTATGTAAAGTTTATCTCGTAAGGCTAATTTTTTCCGGTGAATCTTTCACCTGGAATCGATGTAAACTTCATATTTAATTTTTCTGTGATCGCTTGCTAACTACTCGAGCCCTCGCAAGATCACAAAACAAGAAATACAATGTGTTAGCGTAATAAATTTAATTCTTACGTTATAGGTTGCACCGTTATGTGGTATATAATGTAAAAACTTGCAATGTACGATATCACAATTTTGTGATATTATAATGCAATAATTACGACAAATATTTGGTTTAGGCATAAAATGATTCACATGTACACCTGGTCTAAAGGAAATAGCCGCAGTATAATTGACTTTGTTGTTGCGCATGAAAGACTTAGAGAGTTAGTCAAAGATACAAGAGTCATGGAGGGTCCTGAATGCAATACTGATCATTACCTTCTGATCTCAAAAATTAACTTGGATCGGGAATGGAGAAAAAAAAGAACCAAGAAAGAAAAACAAACGCGAAACAAAATTGAGAACCTACAGAAACCGGATGTGCGAATAGATTTCCAATATAAGATAATCGAAAGCATAGATAGAGCAACATCGGAGGACCGTATAAAAAACAAAGATATAGAGGGCGCCTGGACAATGTTACGGGATATCCTTGTAAGATGTACGATCAAAGTGTGTGGTACCGCAGTTGTAGGAAGAATTTCTGGTGATGCGTGGTGGAATGATGAAGTTCAGGCTGCCCAAAAAGCAAAAAGAGAAGCGTACAAGAGAACTTTGAACATCGCAGGTCTTAGCAATGAGGAAATAAGTAGACGTAGAAATGATTATAGACGCGAAAACAAGATATTTAAACGATTAGTTAAAGAAAGTAAAGATACAATTAGAGCAGAAGAAGAGATAAAAATACAAAACGACTTTGAAGGAAGCAGGAAACTACTTTACAAAAAAATGGAAGGAAACAAAAGTACAGAAATTGTCAACATGAGAAATAGTAGGGGGAAATGGTATATAATGCAGACGGAATACTAGAGGCCTTGAGAGACTATTTTAGGAGACAATTCGGAGATGAAGCTATAGGACACCACAACTGCGATGTTGAACACGATGTGATGGAAAACTCAATTGAAAAAGTGTGCGTCACTGAGGTTAGGGATATAATTAAGAACTTGAAAAACGGTAAGGCTGCCGGGGTAGGCGGTATTAACGCTGAAATGCTTAAACACGGTGGCGCGTGCATA
>NC_046660.1:126370843-126376185 GCF_010883055.1 Belonocnema kinseyi | reverse complement strand
GTTAGACAAGGATGCGTTATGTCTTCATGGTTATTTATATTATTTATGGACAAGTGTTTAAGAATGGCTCTCTGCGACGAAGAGGGTGTGGATCTCGAAACAATAAGGGTACGTAGGTTAGCGTTCGCAGATAATAAGTTTGTTATGGCAGAGTCTATCGAAGGCCTACAAAGAATGTTGAATAAACTAGATGCAAGCATAAAGAGCATGGGCCTAAAAATTAACGCAAATAAAACAAAAACTATGGTGTTCGAAGGAAAGAGTGAGAAAACACTATGCAATATTTCACTAAATGATGAGAGAATTGAACAAGTTGATAAGTTCGTATACCTTGGTAGCTTATTTACTAGGGACGGGAAGATAGATGAGGAAATAGATAGACGAATAAATGAAGGTAAGAAGGTTATTGGTAGAGCAGGTCCCCTTATCAGAAGTAAAAATATATCAAATAAAGCTAAAATGGCAATACATAACTCTATATTTGTACCGACTTCACTATACGGTAGCGAGACATGGACTTATCGAGAAGAAGATAAGAGTAAATTTAACGCACTTGACATGAGATTCATTCGCATAATATGCGGGAAAACCCTAATGGACAAAGAAAGTAACGAGATAATTCTAAAAGAATGTGGTTTAGAAGAGACGCTAGTAGACACATGGGAAAAAAATCGGTTAAGATGGTTCGGACATGTTGAGAGAATGCCAAATGAACGACTAATGAAACAAGTGTATCAAGGTAAAGTAAATGGCAGCGTGCCCAGAGATAGACCGCGGAAAGAATGGTTAGAATGTGTGAATGAGACCCTACTTAGAAGAGACATAAGAAGTCACAGAAACACGAGAGCCTGCATGAAAAAATGCATGGACATAAAAGAAGCTAGAGGAGTATGCCAGAACAGGAAAGTATGGCGGCAAATAGTTAATAAAAAGAGTGTCAGTAGAGTGAATGACGCCTGATACAAAAACCTTGGCTACTAATGGACCCAAGTGGGGAACCTTACATAACGACTTCATGAGGTTCTTCGTTTGGGGTGATTGCTAGAGAGATTGATCAGCAACCTGGGTTGGAGCAGTGTTGCAGAACGAATGTGTTATTTACTTAAATAGCACGAGACTTCTGGATCAATCTGAAAAATCTCTATCCCTTCCACACACTACTCCTTTCCCCTTTCCCATAGTGAGTCACGCCTACCCCGAAAGGGAAATGGCTTAATGGTGTAATGGCTCAGTTGGTTAGACACTCGGACTTCACCTCAGAGGTCCGGGGTTCGATCCCTGAGCCGCTACCTCTAGAAATTTTTCAATGTACCTTTACCGAGGTTCTGGTGGTTTGGAACCCACCTTAAGCTGTAGGTCCCCCCATCGTGTACTTGACTGCAACCCAGTCCGTCAATGATGGGGTAAAACCAGGCTTTGTCCAATATGTCTTGGCAAACTGATCTCATCAGATCACTTGATTGCATTATAAAAATGCGTCCGTGACTGATGACATATACTGGGACAGCCCCGTGCAAAAATGATCAAATGAAAAAAAAATCCAACTCTAACCAAAAATGCCTTGGACATGTTGGGCAGTATAAGCCTGTGACAACATTTCAACACTGGAATGTTTTTTTTTTTTTAATTGCGGTATATATTGTAATTTATCCGATATTGTTTTCTCAGTGTATAACCCAAAAATAAAAAAACTACATTTCTACTTATTATTCTTAGTTTTGAGCCATTTCTGTCGTCTTTTTCATACAAATAATTACAAATAGACATTTTTCGTATTCACAATAACTTTGTAAACAATGTTTATTGTTTAAATATGCGAAATTTCTTTAAAAAATTATTTATTCACAAAAAAATGTAAAAAATAATCTAATTTTTGATTAAAATGTAATATTTGGTCATTTTTGATAGCAGTAAAGTTTTTTTTTAAACATTGTCTGGTTATTTAAACAACTAAACTCGTCACATAAGTGATTAGCCACACCTTGAAATTTCAAAAGTTAGCGTGGCTACAACATTCAGGTAACCATCCATACATACATACAGACAATAATACAGGCAGACCTACAAACAGACCTAAAGACAGATATACAGACAGGCACTGATAAAATTTTATGATTTTCGGATTCTTTGAGTGCCGAAACGCAAAGATCCGTTAAAAACCAGAGATCGAAAATTTGGACGATTACATAAGAAACTTATTATTGAGAATGTAAAAACTCAGGAAAACTATTTCAGAACAAAAAAGTCCAAGAATTCGAAAAAAATATTAAAAATCATTGGGATGTATTTAAAAAAGGTTCTACCTAATATAACATAAGAATCGCTTAAAATTCGTAATTTTGAAAATAATGAAACTTTTTTTAAATTTTGTTGTTATCGAAAAATGTTATGGATGTGATTTTCAAATATATTTAATATCTATAAAAAATGTCCATTGAAATTTATTGATTTATTTATCAGCACAGCAGTTTTATTTATTTTTTCAATTATAAAAATTAATCATATAACTTTTTTAATTTTCATCAAAATTATAACTGTCATTTGGACAATTTACGAGTATTTTTGTCGGGTATTAGAAACATTGAATAAATTTTCTATAACTTAAAAAAAATTGTCTTAAATTTTGAAAAGGATCTAATTTTTTTAAATTGCGGGCTAACCGAAAAATTCAGCTAAAATAGTTTCGAAATATATATGGTATCCAGTGAAAATTTGGAATGAAATTTTTGGATCTATGAAAAAAATAATTTTTTCTATTTTTTGAAAATTTTCAAACTTTTGAAAAGTACATAACTTTTCTAACTTTCATCACAATTAAAAATTTTATTCTAATAATTTGCAATTCTTTTATTCATCTATAAGAAACTTAGGCAAAATTTTCTGAAATTAAAAAAAAAATTTTGAAAATTTTAAAAATTCTCTAAATTTCTTAATTTTGGATGGAAATGTCTGACTAACGAAGTTAACTTTCATTTTGGGGAACTTCAGAAGTGTATGAAATGCGGACTCGATTGGACAAATCCTTCAAAAGTTAGCGTGGCTACAACATTCAGGTAACCATACATACAGATATACGACGTGTGTTCAAAAAGTAAGGGGACTTTATGGTTTTCTCAAAAAATATTTATTTATTCCATAAGATTTATGTTGTGCCCTTCAAAGTAATTCCCCTCAGATATAATACACTTGTGCCCACGCTTTTTCCAAACATCGAAGCACTTCTGATAATCATTTGGTGGCATAGCCTTCAGTTTTGGGAAAAGAAAAAAGTCACTGGGGACCAAATCCGGTGAATATGGATGCTGAGGCATGACTGTGGTTCTGTTTTTGGCCAGAAAATCTTTCACAAGCAACGATGAATGGGCAGGTGCATTATCGTGATGCAAAAGCCACGAATTGTTTTTCCAAAGTTCCGGACGTTTTTTGCGTATCCCCTCTCGCAAACGGCGCATAACTTGAAGGTAATACTCCTTATGGACCGTACGACCTTGTGGTAAGAATTCCTGATGCACTACGCCACGGTAATCAAAGAAGACAATGAGCAAAACCTTCACATTTGACCGAACTTAACGTGCTTTTTTCGGTCTTGGAGACTCAGGATGCTTCCACTGAGACGATTGGGCTTTAGTTTCGACGTCATAACCATATACCCACGATTCATCCCCAGTTATAACCCTTTTGAGAAAATCAGGATCATTATTGACTTCATTCAACATCTCCTGAACGATGGTCATGCGATGGATCTTTTGATCACAATTAAGCAGTTTTGGAAGAAATTTCGCTGACACACGTCTCATGCCCAAAACGTCCGAAAAAATAGCATGACATGAGCTAACCGATATGCCAACACCGTATGCAACTGTCAACATTTCAAGAGTCTTAGAGCACTGGATTCCGTTTTTCACACAAAATTTAATACAAATTCTTTGCTGCATTTTTTTCGAAAGATGAAAATTGCCGAGCACACCAAACCCTTCTAACCTTTTACGCCTCTGCCAGAAAAACAACAAGAGCTATATAATGAAAAGTGTGAACATATGGTCGTGACGAGTGTACCAACACAACAAAACAAAAAATTTAAAACTTGAATGTACGTAGCCCGCGAAAATTGAAATGTCACCTTACTTTTTGAACACACCTCGTACATACAGACATGCAGACATACAGGTCAGACAGGCACCAACACAAATTTATAATTTTCCGATTCTGTGCGTGCCTAAACGTAAAGATCCGTTAAAAACCAGAGATCGAAAATTTGGAAAATTGCATTACACTTTCATGAATGAGAATGTAAAAATACGTTTATACGACTGCTCACAGAAAAGTGATTGGTCACCTCTTGAAACTCTTTTCAGATCACTCTTTAAAAAATACGTATTAGCTACTGGTCACTGAAGAGCGAGGGGCTATTCACTCTTGTATTTGACGTATGCAATCATTTATAAGTTGTGCCTATAACGTAACTAATTCTCGGATTAATTCTGCTTAGTGCTTAGCCCTTAAACGGCCAAAACGCCACTACCGGTACACTGCTTTTCAACGGCCAATAACTAAGACTATTCGACACTAGAAAAAATTGAGACACATATATTTTTATTGCTTAAGATCTCTTCTTTCCGACAGTGCCAATGAAATTCCTCAAAAAATTTATTTATTATCCCAAAATGCAGTTTAATCAAAAAAAAAACGTGATTTTTCGTGCCTATTTTTTTTTGTGAACCATTTTCCAAAGCTTTCGAGTCTGTAATTAACCTGGAATCTCACTAACGGGTGGAATAAATGTCTAAAATTTGAGAATCCATGGTTCAAAGATCGATTTTTCGTTTTAGTATTTTCAAAATGGCGTCTTAATGGCAAAATTTTTGTGAAAACATTCATGAATTTTATTACAATAAACGATGCGCTTTTCAGAAAAATCATCAAGAATAAAAAGTTCTTGTAATCAGCCAAGGAATACGCCTGAATTTTTTCGAAGCGTTTTGTGCAAAATTTTGGATTTTGCATATGAACAATTTTTGCAAAATTCAAAATTTTGCTCAAAACGTTCCGGAAAAATTCAGACGTATTCCCCGGCTGATTACAAGAACTTTTTATTCTCGACAAATTTTCCGAAAAGCGCATAGTTTTTCCATAAAAAATTTTCAGAGTTCTAAGCATCGTATAAGAGTAAAATGATTCACGAATATCTATCGTCCGTCTGCCGTAAACAAAGTTTACGTTGCCCGACTATCATCAACGTTGAGGTCGACGAATATCGATAGTCTCTTTTTTTTAAGGGATTTTATATATTTTTTTTACATTTTTTAATTTTTTTTTATGGAGAATTTTTTTCATTTCAGATT
>NC_046660.1:126362607-126370743 GCF_010883055.1 Belonocnema kinseyi | reverse complement strand
GATGTCAGAGTGCAATAAAGGTTACGGAGTCGTTGGAAATTTTTTATTGAAAAAATATGCGCTTTTCGGAAAATTTGTCAAGAATAAAAAGTTCTTGTAATCGTTTATTGTAAAAAAATCCATGAATGTTTTCACAAAAATGTTGCCATTAAGACGCCATTTTGAAAATACTAAAACAAAAAATCGATCTTTGAACCATGGATTCTCAAAGTTTAGACATTTATTCCACCCGTTAGTGAGATTCCAGGTTAATTACAGACTCGGAAAGCTTTGAAAAATGGTTCACAAAAAAAATAGGCACGAAAAATCACGTTTTTTTTTGTTTAAACTGCATTTTGGGATAATAAATAAATTTTTTGAGGAATTTAATTGGCACCGTCGGAAAGAAGAGATCTTAAGCAATAAAAATATATGTGTCTCAATTTTTTCTAGTGTCGAATAGTCTTAGTTATTGGCCGTTGAAAAGCAGTGTACCGGTAGTGGCGTTTTGGCCGTTTAAGGGTTAGAGTGTTCGAAATCAGTAGACTGGGCGTATAGCGCCAGTGAAGAAAGAATCAGTTTATCACAGTGCTGCAGAGTAAGAAGAAATAACGCGAATAGCGTTTAAACCTTGAAGGTCCCTATGGGGTTGTTAGTGCCCCAACACTTTATATTTAAGTTTACAAAGTTAGTTCTTCTTAAGTTAAATTTTTTTTTCAATTTCTTAAAATTAAAAATTCATTGAACAAGTAAACTTATGCTATAACAACACACTTAAGAGAATGCCGAAGAAAATTTTACGCGAAACTATTAAAAAGCTTCTACGCAATACAAAATTACAGGTGGGGTCTTCAACGACCCCACGAGGACCTCATCATTATATCAAAGTGAGGGGATCTTTAAGGGTTAGTAACGCACGACACACTGCAGTCAGTGTGAGTTAGTGATAATTAGCGCGAATAAGATCACTAAGTTCTGTACGAACGAAGTAGAGTTCGGATGATGCCCTACTATTTGGCCATCGGCCCGGTAATACGTGATTACTATGAACGGGTGACGTTACAATGATTTTTGCTAGTTTTTAAAAATATTTTGTAAATAAATGTCGTTCCTGCATTAAAAAAGTAGCTTTACCAAAAGTAAAAAGTTTATACTATAAATAACACTATTTTCCAATTTAATGCATTTTAATTGTGGAAAAACTTTGAAGATCGGGCGACAAGTGAAGGCTCTGGGCTGTTTTAAAGAAAAAAGAGCGTTTTCTCCCTTTACTATGCCTGGGTTCACGTAGAGCGCCGTGTAACGTCGGTTAGTGCAGTTAACTCGTCTAAAGCAGGCCAGTCCAGAGAGGGGAGTTCGACCCAAACACGACATGTTTTAGCCATGAGAATCGTTGTTACTGTACGAAAAGCGATTGCCCTTCAATATTTATAAAAGTTAATACATTTAATGTTAATTTATTGAAATAAAATAATATAGTGTAGAGAATGTAATTGTCTCTTTTATTTCTAAGTATAGAGGAATTAAATAGTTCAATAAAAAAGACCTTTAAATGCTCTATTGAAATGAAGTTGGAATTTTCCATGAAACTATTGGCTTCGAAGATTTATGTCCAACTTTCTTTAAACTATACATTATTTAATTTCTCCATTTGTAATACTTATGCATTCTTTTTCTGCTAATATATTAATTAATTAAATTCCAAATTACTTTATTTTATTTTAAATTCAGTCGCCCTAAGACACCTTTCGAGATACTATGCATCTACGGCACTGGAGACCTCCCTTCCATTTCAGAAACAGACCACCACAGAAACTGAGTAGGGAGACTGGTGTTAGAACTCAAGCATCTAGTGATTGAGTCGAAATCCCCTCTCTGGACAGGACTGGTCTAAAGCACGACTGACGCAAATAACGGCGAAATCAGCATGACGTAAGGCGAGTGAGAGTACACTACTAGATAGTGCATGCTAAGATAGAAATGAACGTCCAATAACGAAAATTCACTGGAGAGAACGTGAATATCACATAATATCACATGAAATTGGCATACAATGTTATCGTTATTCGAGAGTGAATAGCCCCTCGCGGAAGAGTAATTGGTCACATCTCGAACTCCTTTTCTGATCCCTCTATAAAAAACGTTTTAGCGACTATTCCCAGAAGAGAGATTGATCAGCCCTTGTCCGAATTACCTTTATTAAAATAATAATTGCAAACTGCGAAAAATACACGAATTACCCGGACTACAATGGATTACAATTTATTATTTCAATTACCTCAATTACTTTGGATTATCGAGAATACAACTGGATTACTTGGATTGACTGATTTTCATGAGTAGAACTGCGCCAGTGTACATGAAGATTAGTTATAATTTTATTTATTTTTATAAATATATCAGATCTATTCCCTACTTTTAGGTACTTTCTTTGCAACACAGCCGAGGTGAAATCAAATTAAACATGGATCGTATTGTACTCGTAAGCGCGTTTCTCTGAAAGTACTAGAACTTGAGTCATCACCGTCATTTGAATCACCTACTGATCAAAAGCATTGCTTACATTTTCGGCCTTCACATCTTTTTTCAAGTTTCCATCTCATTTTTTTATGATAACCCACGCTTCTTAAGGCCATGTAACGAATGGACCAGCTTATCAATTCAGTTCTGAGATCAATATTTTTTCACCCATATTTAAAAACAAACGTTTAAATAACGCGGAAGAAGTTAGGAAAATATTAATAAATATTAAAGGACCGCTTGTGTCAACTCTCAGAGCTGGGGGAAGAAAAAAGTTTATTTATGAAAATAAGAAATATCAACTGACGCATTTAGGCTTTATGCAAAAGTTTGGCTTTTATCTATCTCTTTCGATAATCATGCAATCTGTGTAATTCAAAGACTCGTAGAAGTTCCGAGTTGTCAACTCGCTGGGATAGTGTTGCTCGGACACAGCTTATACGTATGTCATAACAAAAAAAGTTTATTTGAATTTCAAGTGCAAACATTAGTTTTTGCATTATTTGTATATAATGTTCGTGAGCGATTTTTGTTGTTTTGCTTCACTATGATAAAGAAAAACCTTATAACTAGCCGATTGACAACTTTGAAAATTGCTTGCAAGGTTCTACAGCACGGTCAGTATTTCTATGTCTCATTCAGCGTGGACGTAAGTTCGGAAAGAAAAGTACCGATATAGCTTCCAGTTTTATTTTATTCAAAATTTTTTTCAACATTTTCACCAATACAAAGCAGAGACATGCCCTTTATTGCCTCCTCTTTCAATTCCCAAACTTTCAGAGCGATATCTCAATTAATTTAGACGTAAGTTTGAAAAGAAAAATTGAGGACCAGCATTGGTCACGTGACCCTCTCGTTACATAGACTTAAGATTTTTCAATTTATTAATAATTAATTCTCTTATTATTATCACTTTCCCCACATACGCTGAATTCTCCTGTTTTACAACAACCATAAAACCTATAAAAATATTATTTATACTATTTTACATTTCCGAAGCGTTTCGATGCGCTCGACAGTTAACACCAATAAAAGTTAACACCCTTCGATTTCAGTTGGTTAGGCTGGGTATATTTATATATTTTTTAATGCGAAATCGTTATTTATCAAGGTTTTTCGGTTTAATCCCAATTACTAAAAATAAACATAACTTCAACAGTCTGAAGATTTAATTGATTTTATAAAATTATTTGACATGATGTTTTAAGTCAAAGTAAGGATATTTTGGCTGAGAATTTACGGACAGCTATTCTGATGTGTTTTGGCTAATCGTCTAGAATTCAAGGCAAATAGCCGTTCCGAAATGGGTCGTACATTCGTCCAGAACTCTGGACGCCTAGACGTTTCGAGACCTCCTGAATCCGAAAATCAGGTTTTCACGATGGCGTCAGTCTGTCTGTCCGTCCGGCCGTCAGTCCCTAAACACGATAACTCTCGAAAAAATGAACGAATCAAATCCATCTGTGCCACACTTTTTGTAGATCCTAAAAGAAAGGACGAGTTTGTTAACCAGCCATTTTTGATAAAAATTCCAAAAATGAGCGCATTTTGAAAATTTTTTAGACTACTTTTTCCTGAATTTAAAAATTCTCTGTATGGATATTTATAGTATTAAAAAGAATAAACAATTTATCCTTATGACTTTTTTCGATAAAAAGAAAATTCTCAGAGATATAGCGTTTTCAAAATTTTTTAATCAACCGAAAATCCAAATTTTAAGCCAAAAAGCGCACGATATGAAAAAAAGTCAAAGAAAGAAAAATTTCTTTTTAAAAGGCCTGCAATATTATCATGACAAATTTTCGAATTTTCTTCCAAAAACAAAAATTCAAATTTTAATTGCACAAAAAAATAATGAAAAATAAAAAATTCCATTTTCCAAATACAAAGAATAAATATCCAAGCGCTAAGCGCGAGGTGTAATTATGTCCGAGCGCGAAGCGCTAGGTAACCCAACTGTCGCGCGCCTCAAGCGCGCTCAAACTTGCGAGCGAAACGAACCGCGCGCATAGCTCGCGATTAGCATGTGCTCGCGAGGCGGGCAGCTTTTTGACTACATAGTGTTCCAACATTTTTTATGTACGACATTTATGAGAACTTTAGTAGAATTTAGTTATAATAATTTAAATAATAAAAAGCATAAGAAAAAAAATGTTTAAATAGACGAAAGTATGAAAAGTGAGGAGAATTCAAATGACTGGACCAAAGAGCCATGATACAATTATTGGACAAGAAAATTCAGTGCTTCATCACTGCGAATTCACATAACTCTTTTTTGCGATTTGGAATCTTGACATATTTCTTTTATTTAGATATACTGGACGACACAAAACATATATATTAATATGTATTTAGAAAAATAATTTTATATCATATATTATGGCTCCACATTTTTGAATAGAAAACTGTTTGCACGAATAAAAGTTGTTTAAACAATAACATGACGTTTATAAAAGAAATAAATGCTCCTGGAAATCATTCAATATAGAGTTTAATTATGGAAATTCGACTTTTAAAATATATTTAGAAAAATAATTGTTCAAACGAATTTAAACAGCCCCTTGTTACCAGGCAGATATGACTTTGTCCAATAATAATCTTTTTCGGGATTTGACATTGTTACTATAGTTTCTAAATTTTTGGGCTCTTCAAAAATACCATCACTAATTTTTGGGCTCCATCCCTTTACGTTAAAAAACAGCTTCTTTTTACCACTTAAATGAGACTGCCAAAAAATAACCTTTTTCAGAATTTGACAGTGTGAATAGAGTCTCTGATTTTTGAGCTCTTAAAAAAACGAACAATGATTTTTTGGCTTTAACCCTTATTTTTTAAAAAGAGCCCCTTGTTAGCAGACAAACATGATTTTGCCAAAAAGTAATCTTTTTCAGAATTTTACTAATTTTTTTTTCTTTAAAAATACGAACACCGATTTTTAGGCTAGTTTGTTCGGCCTATCATAGATCGAATTCAGTTTAGTTCTGGGGACTTGGGGTCTCCATAGTCTGGCGTCGCTGGTTTACAACAGTTTCTTTCGGCAATTGTCGGGTGGCAGCCGACTCCAAGCCAAATTCATACAACTCGTTTTTGCTCGTACCACGTACGGGATTCGTTTTCTGTCCAGAAAAAATAAACTCACTTTTCCCCCTACTCTTTTTTTAGTCCGATATTGCTATCAGTCTCTCAAATATGACGTTTCTACTCATAAAACTTATTAGCAAACGATGGGATAAAGGAAGAGAGTGAAAAATGGAATATTATCTACATGACATAAATCCCAACTTTGGCATGTAGTCGTACTGCGCTGGCGCTAGGTCGCTTAAGAAGGACACGACGCGACATCCCGTTATAATGGAAATAATAAGCTGCGCCGTATTTCTCTTACGCGTATCTGGCATAAGTATCTCCACATGCCAAATTTCAGGTCACTGCTACATGATATAAAAATATTATTTGGCATTAGAGAAAAAAATACGTTTATTACATTCTCATCAGAGAAGATATTAGATTGGTTTAAATTCCCCCCCCCCCCCCCCCCCCCCCCCCCCGCCTCATTTTGTTTTTCAAATCTCCAAGTTTTAAGGCCCTCTAAATTAATATGCACCTAGCTACAATTGTAAAAAGAAAGAAAGGGGCAAGAAGGAAACATTACCCCCATTAACATAACTTTACGAGCCACAATCCGCGCATATGAGCATTGCAAAAGGAAAAGCTATGTGAATTTATGTCGCTTGGAAATGTTTGACAAAGGAATTTCATGCGAGCCGCGCGACGGGCGAACCAATCGCAAGGAAAGCCAACTTTTCAATTGCCGAGCACCTAGTTATCCTGTTATTGATGAATAATTATGAAGAACTTTACAGATACACTAGCACAACCATGAGGAAACATAATTCTTAAAATCCACTGATTCAATAACAAAAGCACTACACAGCCACTATAATCCTACGGAAGAGTATTCTATTTTATAAGGGTGAAGCCCATGGTGGACTGACGTTAGAACTACAATCTCCACCATATGACGATTTGATACTTAACTTTGACATGATTGGGTGTTTAGAATTCTAGAGGAGTAAATGATCTAAAGGTAAAAGAATTGCGTGAAACTATAGGCATAAAAAACGGCGTGTTGAAAGGCGGATTTTAAATATGGTCAGGAATAGACTGTGAATCACATGGTAAACAAGGAGTAGGTCTGATTAGGAATGAAAGAGCAAAGCAGCATCTCGGAGACCATAATTTCGTGTCTCCCAGACTGCTGTGGGCTAGAATGAAAGTAGGAATCAGAATACTATTTATCATAGCATGCTACGCGCCGGTTGATAGTGATCCTAGAGAAGTAAAAGACGCCTCCTGGAACACATTAAATGACACAATAAACATTTGCGAACATGGGGAAAGAATAATTCTACTAGGAGACATGAACAGTTGGGTGGGCATCCAAAATCAGGATACAGAAAGAGTATTAGGTAATTTTGGGGATCTAAGAACAAACTATAAAGGAGATAAATTAGTTGGTCTATGCTTAGAAAGGGGTCTGTTTATTACAGATACTTGTTTTAGGCATAAAATCCACATGTACACCTGGTCTAAAGGAAATAGCCGCAGTATAATTGACTTTGTTGTTGCGGATCAAAGACTAAGAGAGTTAGTCAAAGATACAAGAGTCATGAGGGATCCTGAATGAAATACTGATCATTACCTTCTGATCTCAAAAATTAACTTCGGTCGGGAATGGAGAAAAAAGACAACCAAGAAAGCAAAACAAACGCGAAACAAAATTGAGAACCTATAGAAACCGGGTGTACGAATAGATTTCCAAAATAAGATAATCGAAAGCATAGATAGGGCAACATGGGAGGACCGTATAAAAAACAAAGATATAGAGGGCGCCTAGACAATATTACGGGATATCCTTGTTAGATGTACGATCAAAGTGTGTGGTACCGCACTTGTAGGAAGAATTTCTGGTGATGCGTGGTGGAATGATGAAATTTAGGCTGCTCAAAAAGCAAAAAGAGAAGCGTACAAGAAAACTTTGAACATCGCAGGTCTTAGCAATGAGGAATGAAGTAGACGTGGAAATGATTATAGACGCGAAAACAGGATACTTAAACGATTAGTTAAAGAAAGAAAAGATAGAATTAGAGCAGAATAAGAGATAAAAATACAAAACGACTTTGAAGGAAGCAAGGAACTACTTTATAAAAAAATGAAAGGAAATAAAAGTACAGAAATTGTCAACATGAGAAATAGTAGGGGGAAAATGGTATATAATGCAGATGGAATACTAGAGGATTTCAGAGACTATTTTAGGAGACAATTCGGAGATGAAGCTATAGGACACCACAACTGCGATGTTGAACACGATGCGATGGGAAACTCAATTGAAAAAGTGTGCGTCACTGAGGTTAGGGATATAACTAAGAACTTGAAAAACGGTAAGGCTGCCGGGGTAGACGGTATTAACGCTGAAATGTTTGAACAGGGTGGTGCGTGCATACCACATAGACTGTGCGAATTGAGAACTTTATCTTTCGAGATGGGAGACGTCCCAGACGATTGGAAAGAAGCGATTATCATACCAATATACAAGAGAAAGGGAGATAAAAGCGAGTGCAATAATTAGAGAGGGAT
>NC_046660.1:126349656-126362507 GCF_010883055.1 Belonocnema kinseyi | reverse complement strand
TGTTTCGATATTATTCAAGGAGTTAGACAAGGATGCGTTATGTCTTCATGGTGATTTATATTATTTATGGACAAGTGTTTAAGAATGGCTCTCTTCGACGAAAAGGGTGTGGATCTCCAAACAGTAAGGTTACGTGGGTTAGCGTTCGCAGATGATAAGGTTGATATGGCAGAGTCTATCGAAGACTTACAAAGAATGTTGAATGAACTAGATGCAAGCATGAAGAGCATGGACCTCAAAATTAACGCAAATAAAACAAAAACTATGGTGTTCGAAGGAAAGTGTGAGAAAACACTATGCAATATTTTATTAAATGATGAGATAATTGAACAAGTTGATAAGTTCGTATACCTTGGTAGCTTTTTTACTAGGGACGGGAAGATAGATGAGGAATTAGATAGACGAATAAATGAAGGTAAGAAGGTTATTGGTAGAGCAGGTCCCCTTATCAGAAGTAAAAATATATCAAATAAAGCTAAAAGTGCAATACATAATTCTATATTTGTACCGACTGTACTATACGGTAGCGAGACATGGACCTATCAAGAAAAAGATAAGAGTAAAATTAACGCAATTGACATGAGATTCATGCGCCTAATATTCGGGAAAACCCTGATGGACAAAGTAAGTAACGAGATAATTCTAAAAGAATGTGGTGCAGAAGAGACGCTAGTAGACACATGGGAAAGAAATCGGTTAAGATGGTTCGGACATGTTGAGAGAATGCCAAATGAACGACTTACGAAACAAGTGTATCAAGGTAAAGTAAATGGCAGCGTGCCTAGAGGTAGACCGCGAAAAGAATGGGTAGAATGTGTGAATGACACCCTAGTTAGAAGAGACATAAGAAGTCACAGAAACACGAGAGCCTGCATATAAAAATGCATGGACATAAAAAAAGCTAGAGAAGTATGCCAGGACAGGAAAGTATGCCGGCAAATAGTTAATAAAAAGAGTGTCAGTAGAGTGAATGACGCCTGATACAAAGACCTTGGCTACTAATGGACCCAAGTGGGGAACCTTACATAACGACTTCGTGAGGTTCTTCGTTTGGGGTGATTGCTAGAGAGATTGATCAGCAACCTGGGTCGGAGCAGTGTTGCGGAACGAACGTGTTATTTACTTAAATAGCGCAAGAATTCTGGATTAGTCTGAAAAATCTCTATCTCTTCCACACACTACTCCTTTCCCCTACCGAGTGAGTCACGCCTACCCCGAAAGGGAAATGGCTTAATGTTCTAATAATAATAATAATAATAATAATAATAATAATAGAAATAATAATAATAGTTGACTGATGGTCTGTGGCTCAGTTGGTTAGACACTCGGACTTCACCTCAGAGGTCCGGGGTTCGATCCCTGAGCCGGTACCTCTGGAAATTTTTCAATGTACCTTTACCGAGGTTCTGGTGGTTCGGAACCCACCTTAAGTTGTAGGTCCCCCCACCGTGTACTTGACTGCAACCCAGTCCGTCAATGATGGGGTAAAACCAGGCTTTGTCCATTATGTCTGGGCAGACTGCTCTCATCAGATCACTTGATTGCATTATAAAAATGCGTCCGTGACTTATGATATATACCGGGAGAGCCCCGTGCAAAATGATCAAATAAAAATCCAACTGTAACCAAAAATGCCTTCGACATATTGGGCAGAATAAGCCTGTGACAACATTTCGCCCCAGAATAGTTGACTGACTTTTAATAGAAATAGTTAAAATTTCAACTAAAACAATTAGTTTTCTGCACCAAAAAATTGGTTAAATTTGTTTTAAATAAAATATTAAAATTTGTAAACAAAAAGTTAAATTTTCATCGAAAAAGCTGAATTGTATACTAAAAAAGGCATTTTTAATAAAATACATGAACTTTGCACAAAAGAAAAATTCATTTTCCACCAATTCTAATATTCTATAAAAAAATTACTGCTTAATCATAGTTAAATTTTCGACAAAAAAGATTAATTTTCTTGTAATTAAAAGAAATTAATTTTTAAACAAAAACAAAAATCCTACAAAACAGTTAAATTTTCAGAAAAGAAATTTTTTCAACTAAATTCATAAATCATCAACCAGAAAAAACTAAATTTTTAACAAAGCAGTTCCACTTTCTACCAGAAAAATTGAAAAAGGTAGTTGAAATTCTTAGAAATTGCTTTAAATTATTGAAATTAATTGAAAATTCCTGGAAATGTTTTAAAACTTTCTAAAATATTTAAAATCGTTTAAAATCTCTTTAAATTTTTCAAAGCTCTTGAAAATTCCTTGAAATTTTAAATATACCCAAAAATAATTTTAATCCTTTAAAATCTTATACTAAATTATTTAAATTAATTGACAATTCCTTGGAATCTAGTAAAATATCCTAAGATGTATCAAATCCTTTAAAATCGCATATTAAATTACTGTAATCAATTGAAAATTGCTTGGAACCTTTTATAATACTCTCAAATTTTTCAAATCCTTCAAAATCTTTTGAAATGCCTAGGACTTTTTTTAGGATTTCTAAATTACTTTGGAATTTAAAAAAATAAGCCTTCTACAATTTTTTTGATTCTTTAAAATTCATGTAATTTTTAAAAATAAATTGAAAATTCCTTGGCATCTTTTAAAACATCCTCAAATATTTAAAATCCTTAAGAATCTTTTGAAATCTCTTGAAATTTTGTAAATCTTTAGATTGAAATTTAAAAAAGAGAAAAGTTCCAAAACTTTAAATATTGAAATGTTTGTAGACTAGAGTTTTGAAAATGGAATCAAAAAAATTCAAAACTTTCGAAATTTAATTTTTAAAAACTTTCAACTCTATAGGATTTAAGTCCGCAAATTTAGAATTATAAACTTGGAAGTTTATTTACGAAAAGCTAATAATCATAAATTGAATGCGTCGAAAATTTAAATGTTTGTTTTTGAATTGGACAATCTCGAAAAGAAATTATTTCAGACTGAAATTTAGAAAACAAAAAAATTTTCTAACATTAAGAATTTAACGGTTTATAGATTAGTTAAACTATTAAATTGAAGTTTTAATACAAATTACTCGAGTTAAAGTTTAAATATTTCTAAAACGATTTTTGTATATAATTATATAATTATGTATATATTTTTTACATTTTCAAGAAATTTGCAAGATATTTCAAAAGATTTTAAAGGATTTTAAATATTTCAGGATATTTGAAAAGATTTCAATGCATTTTCAATTCATTTTTATAATTTAAAGGAATTTCAAATAATTAAAAAAATTATAGCAGGGTTGTTCAAAAAACTCCAAAGCACCTTAGAAATATTTAAAAGATGTCGAGGGATTTCAAAAGATTTTAAAGGATTTTCAATATTTTAGGATGTTTTAAAACATTTCAAGGAATTTTAAAATAATTTCAATAACTCAAAGCAATTTCAAATTCTTATAACTATTTTTTTCAACTTTTCTGGTTGAAAGTAGAACTGCTTTCTGCAAGATTTAGTTTTCTATTGGTTGATGATTTATCAATTTGGTTGAAAAAATTTAACTATTTTGTAGAAATATTTTTTACTTGTAAATGAATTTCGGTTAACTACAAGAAAATTAATCTTTTTTGTCTAAAGTACTTTGGATTTTTTTTAAATAACCCTTCTAAAAAAATTTTTATTTTTTGAAATTCCTTAAAATTATAAAAATAAGTTGAAAATTCCTTGATATCTTCTAAAATAACCTCAAATATTTAAAATCTTTTGAAATCTCTTTAAATTTTGTGAAACTTCAGATTGAAATTTAGAAAACAAAACAATTTTAAAACGTTAAATATTGTAATTTTTGTAGATTAGAGTTATGAAAATGGAATCAATAAAATTCAAAGCTAATTAAAGCATTCAAAAATTGAATGTTTACAAAATTTCAACTATTAAATCAGAATAATTTTCAATTCTATGGGATGCAAGTCTTCAAATTTGAAATTTTACACTTGGAAGTTTGTTTATAAAAGTTAGAAGTCATAAATAAATTGAAAGCGTTCGAAATTTAAAAGTATGTTAAAAAAGTATATAAATTTATAATTATATACAATAATGTATATTTATATTTTCCTCTTTTCCACACCTCCGCAGAAATTTTAAATTTCTGACATTTTATAATCAGAATTTTGTAAAGCCCAAAGTTTCTAAAGCATGAAGTTTTATAAATGTCAATCTGAAGTTTTAAAAAATTTCCAGAGATTTCAAAAGATCTGGAAGGTTTTTAAATATTTGAGGAAGTTTTAAAAGAGGCCAAGGAATTTTCAAATGATTACAGTAATATAATATGAGATTTTAGAGGATTTGATATATTTTAGGATATTAGAATACATTTCAATGAATTTTCAATTGATATCAATTATTTAGAACGATATTTTAAAGGATTTTACATACTTTAGGATATTTTTAAATATGCAATGAATTTTCAAGAGCTTTGCAAAATTTCAAGAGATTTCAAATGACTTGTAAGGATTTTAAATATTTGAGGAAGTTTTAGAAGACACCAAGGAATTTTCAATTGATTACAGTAATATAATATGAAATTTTAAAGGATTTGATATATTTTAGGATATTTCAATACATTTCAATGAATTTTCAATTGATTTCCATTATTTAGAATGAGATTATAAAAGATTTTACATACTTTAGGATATTTTTAAATATGCAATGAATTTTCAAGAGCTTTAAAAACTTTCAAAAGATTTAAAAAGATTTGTGAGGTTTTTAAATATTTGAGGAAGTTTTAAAAGACGCCAAAGAATTTTCAATTGATTACTGTAATTTAATATGAGATTTTAAAGGATTTGATATATTTTAAGGTATTTTTAAATATGCAATGAATTTTCAAGAGCTTTGAAAAATTTCAACAGATTTTAAAGGATTTTAACTTTTTTGGATATTTTAAAATATTCAAAGAAAGTTTCAATTAATTGCAACAATTTAAAGCCAAAACTAATTGGTTTAGTTGAAAGTTTAACTATTTCTATTAAAAGTCAGTCAACTATTGATTAAAATTAATGTTATATTTTAAAATTATGATATTATCATTCATAATTTACATAATAGTAATAATATTCATACTTAATATACACCTGAAAAACATAACCTCAAAATCGATTTATATATGAAATGAAGAACCACGCAAAGCATTAAATTCGCCAATTTCTCCCATTTCTTTCAAATGGGGATCAAGACATAAATAGAAGACCGCCGAAGTCTTCCGAAGCTTTTAGATCGACAAGCATCGTACAGCAGGAAACCGAAGTCGAATCGTGCATTTTCGGCTTACACACGAACTCACAGTAGTAATCATGCACCTTCTGTTTCGCGGCTCCCAAACGGTAGGTATGGTGGGGGTAAATTTCAGGCTTGATCTGGCAGCTCTGCGTTCCACTGCCTCTTTGTGCCAGTCGAGCGTGCTATGTCCTTATTGGCTGGAAGTCCCCACTCTACTCGATAGGAAGGGGTTTTCGTTCTCCACCCTTTGTGTGAATATTGACTGCGTGAGAAATCATGCTCCAAGATTCTATTTATATATCTTATAAGAGTTGTACACGTTACAAGCACATTTTTCTGAAATTGTTGGTAAAATGTTTGCCTTTTTACCGTCAAAATTAGCTTAGAAAAATGCGATCGTGTGAAAATCAGCGGAACCCGCGTCGAAGTGATGAGGAGCACTAGAAACAGAAAACCAAATGCGTGCGAGCTAAAGACAAACCCTAATCCATGGTATTTTTTCACTATTTTTTTGTATTTGAATTTTGTTTTAAAATGGTTATAACATCGCGTGATAGTTTTTTAAAATGTTTCTTAATTTGATTGGTTAACGTATCTTTGGAAAATTAAAATTAATTCCCAATACTTTTCATTTTTATTATTTTCTTTGAAAGTATAGATATACTTCAACCATAAAACTCCATGGTAATATAATATTCCTTTTCATTTCAAAACACACGACTTTTTCCTTACAAAAAACGACTTCAATAATTGTATTAAAATTGTTTGTTGGCATATGTAAATCAGAAATACAAATGGTAAAACAACATTTTATAAATAATAACATATATTATGAACAATTGATTGTTAAATCATCCAATTATGAAAAGATTTTTAGTATTAACTGACCAGAAAAAAACTTTTTTGAATACATTTTTTTCGAGAAAAGAAAATAGTTGTACTTACTAAAAAAATGACCAAAAACTTTAAACACATTCCATAATTCACGAGCTTCTAATACGAAATAACTTTAAGGATAAATAAACGAAATTATTTTTAAATTAATATTGTGGATATCAGGTAACGATATACCTGACAGTGACCCTGACGACTAATTGCTACTGCTCTTGGCGGGAATTTTAAATAAAAAAACTGCGATTTGTGTTCTTTATATTGTATTGGTTTCTTGACAAGTCTTAAATGACTTCGAAATAGGAAAACTGTCAAAAGTGATAAAAGGATGCCGCCGTGAACTCGCTGATAATAATTGTAAATAATTTTTCAAGTAAAAAATGTATTATTTGTTGATTTATTTGCATATATTATTGTGTTCTATTTTTCAAAACACATATGGCAATAGCGCACTAATATTAGAACACTAATATTGATCGCATAAATTTGTTATTGAAAATAACAATATCTGCAGATTTTTGCAGAAATTTAAAAACGTTCGTCCTTTTAATATCGAGATATAATAATAGAAATTATTGTACACGGCAGAGGCCGAATTTATTAACAGATTTTGCAGGAAAAAATTGCAACAAATAGCAAATAACTACATTACCGGCGCTTACTTTTTACAAACTATTTTCTACGCCCTGATTAGCAAAGATTCATTATTCTTAGATATCGAAACAGTGCACTCGGAGAGATTTCAACCAAAAAGTTACTTGTATTATTATTGCTATTATTTAATTAATTAAATTACATCATTCAATTAACTGAATTATTTAATTACACTCTCCGAGTGCACTGCCTCGATATCTCAGAATAACGAATCTTTGAGAATCAGAACGTAGAAAATAGTTTGTAAAAAGTAAGCGCCGGTAATGTAGTTATTTGCTTATTCGTTGCAAATTTTTCCTGCAAAAATTTGTCACTAAATTCGACGTCTGCTGTGCACAATAATTTCTATTATATATCTCGATATTGAAACGACGAACGTTTTTAAATTTCTGCAAAAATCCGCAGATATTGTTATTTTTAATAAGAAATTTATGCGAATCTTGCGAATCTTATGCTTCATCTTTGTGCATAGACATTTTAACACTAAAGGTGGAAGGATCGACAACAGTAATTTGGTAATTGTCAATTCTCTTTTGTTAAAGCTCCTTGGGCCTTAACGAACACATTCTCATCACGTATCTCGTGCTTCGCACTCGAGCTTATCCCTCACAATTTATATCATTCCCATAAATGTATATTATTATAATTCATAACTTACATTGGCATGAAAACAGACGTAGTGTCATTGTCCCGTTTGAAAAATAATGCAAATTCTTTTTAAAAAATGTTGTGTTCAAACTTTTATTGCAACTTTGATCGTTTTTCCATAAAGTGAATTTGTTCATTTCTAATATTTTTTATGATTTAAACTTTACATATACGGTCTACTGAGCAGCCTTACCGTTTGTTAACTTCTAAATTATATATATATTTTTTTCTGAAAATCCATTTATACATTTGAGAATCTTTAAAATACTGTGAAATAGTAGCATGAAAAAATATAATTTTTGGGTTTTCCATTATTTTCTATGCTTGAAAATTAGAATTTTTGATTTTTCAAGAAAATTCAAAAAATGGTTATAATAATCTTGTAGGGATTTTTAAAATCAAACTTTTTCTTTTCTTGCCTTTTTTCATATCGTCCGTTATTTGGCTTAGAAGGTTCATTTTCGTGTGTTTTTTGGTATTTTGTAAATACTTTATCTCTGGTAATTTTTGGTTTTATGACAAAAAGTCATCAGGATAAATTGTTTAACTTTTTGAATACAGTGAACATCTGTACAGAAAAATTTTTTAATTTGGAAAAAAGTGGTCTCAAAAATATTCAAAATGCGCTCGCTTTTTGAATTTTATATCCAAAATAGGTGGCTAACAAACTTGACTTTAAGTTTAAGACACTAAAAGAGTATACCAGAGGCCAATCTGATAGAATTATTTTTTCAAAAGTTATCGTTCTCAAAGAGAGATAGGCATACAGACAGACCGACAGGCAGACACATTCGTAAAAATCTATTTTTTGGATTGAGAGGATCTCAAAACGTGGAAATTTGACAAAAACTGAGGGGGGTGGTCAAATTTCACACAAATCTAATACCTTCTCTGGTAAGATGTAAACATTATTTATAAAAAAAGTTGGAACGTTCAAAAAATGTTGAGGTTCAGAAAAAAGATGAAATAATTTTCAGTGAAGCTCCTACCAAAATGCAGTACCTAAACGTACTTTATTGTACTTTAATACATTTCCCAAAGTTTCAGCTCGATATTTTATTTACAAAAAAAGTTCTTAGGTTCAAAAAAACATTCAGTGAACTCAAAAACTGTGGTCGGTAATATAGGTATTTAGCTGTGTCACATGCCCTTAAAACGAAAATAATGCACCAATATAAAGTTTATGTCGAAAAATGTCTGGGCCAGCGAAACTTTTCGCTGGCCCCGTCATGGTGTTTTTTGCACAGGGGATGGTTTTTAGGGATTAAAGTTGGTTGCACAAAGTTGAATAACATAAGAAGAAAATAATGCATCCATATAAAGTTGATTTTGAATAATGTCAGGAGCAGCGGTACTTTTTAAGGGTTGAACTTGGATGCACAAATTTGAGCAAATTGAAAAGAAAATAATACACCCATATTGAGTATTCTAACATTACGTCATATTCGGTCGGTAATGTCGAAATTTATAAGGTAATATGACTTGGTGAACTGCAAAGCATTGATTACATAGGAGTTTGACTAACATTATTTTTTGCAGACGATAGTAAATGTGTGTGCGATTTCGACAATCCATGAAAAAATATAATGTGCCGTAATTGAGGTTCGTTTGAATTGTTATGATAGCTGGCGGTCAACATTTTTGAATTTTAGTAGTTCGTTAAAGTGTGTTTTTCAAAGATGTCAAGAAATTATTTTTGCACTTTGAGAAAACAAAAATGTTCAAAGACTGTGAGCCTTCTTAGAAATCCGATAAGACTTCTTGAAACTTCTTAAACTTGTTCGACATTTTTTTAAATCCCTTCAAATTCTTTGCAATCATTTCAAATCTTTCGAAGTATCTCGAAATTGCTCAAATTTATTTTAATCACGTAAAATCTTTAAAATATTCTTAAATCCCTTTAAATCCCTTAACAATCCTTAAAATCTTTGAATTTTTGCAAATAATTTAAAATCTTTTCAAACAAATTTTAAATTAATTGCTTAACATTCTTTAAAGTATCTGAACATTATAGAAATATTTTTAAATTCTTTAAAAATAAACTATAAAATCCCGTTAATTCCCTAGTTATTCCTCAAAATCACTTGAACTTCCTTTAAGCCTCTTGAAAATCCATGAAATCTTTGAATTTTTCAAATTCATTAAAGGTTTTTTAAATATCTTTTCAAAAACTCGCTTGGCATTCTTCAATACCACTAAAACTGTCTTAAAATCTTACAAATAACTTGTAAATCCTTAAACATTTTTCAATTACGTTTGAATTATTTTTAAATTCATCAAAAGGAAACTTTAAGATTCCGCCAAGTCCCTAGTAATTCCTTAAAAATCACTTGAATTCTTAAAAATCTCGTAAGATTTCTTCAAAATCGTTAAAATCCTCGGAATAATCAATTTCTTTAAATACCTTGAGGTCACTTAAAATGTATTGCATCAGCTGTTTTAATAAATTTTTAATAAATTTGGAGTTTTCAATTTTCAATAAGTTTTTTTAAAATCACGTAAATTATCGTAAAATCTTATAAAATCTCTTGTAAATCATTAAATCTTTTCAAACTATTTTAAAATACAATTTAAAAATCTCTTCAAGTCCCTATAGTAATTCCTTAAAATCACTTGAATTTTCAGAAATTCTGTAAGTTTAAAAAAAGTCTTTCAACTACTCCGATTTTTTTTAATCCCTTCAACTTCTTCAAAATCATTTAAAAATTTTGACATTGAGTACAGTTAATTAAAATCCTTTCAATTCTCTTAAATTCCTTAAAATATTTAAAAACATTACATCCCTTGAAATCTCATCAAACTCATTAATACCTTTTTGAAGAACTTTTCAGTGATTCGTTTGACATTCTTTACAATCCCTAAACTGCCTTAAAATATGATCAAATCGCTTGCAAATCCTTAAGCATTTTTCGTGATGGATTGCCTAATCGCATGTTTTCCAAATTTCCAACAATTATTGAATGAATGGCTTTTCTTTCTTAAAAGAAAAGCTATATTACGATTTTTACTTGATTTGGCAAAATTAATTAATTTTATTCAAACTCCTATCTAAACAATGCTTTGCAGTCCACCAAGTGGTATAGTCTTACAGATTATGATGTTACCGATCGAGCGTGACATAATATTAGAATACTCAATAAAGTTTATTTTCGATAATATTGGGGCCAGCAAAACGTTTCGCTGGGCTCGTCATAGTGTTTTACGCACAGGGGGTAGTTTTAGGGGTTGAAGTTGGTTGCACGAATTTGAACAAATTAAGACAAAAAAAATGCACCCATATAAATTTGATTTTTGATAATGTCGGGGGTAGCGAAATGTTTCGTCAGCCCCGCCATGGTGTTTGGCTAACAGGTGAAGGTTTTTAGGGGTTGAAGTTGGCTTCACAAATTCAAACAAAATAAGGAGAAAATAATGCACCAATATAAATTTGATTTTGGATAATGTCGGGACCAGTGGTACTTTTCGCTGGGTCCGATATGGTGTTTCCCACACAGGGGTTAATTCTTAAGTGTTAAACATGGGTGCACAAATTGGAGCAAATCAAGAAGAAAATAATATACCCATATAAAGTTTATTTTGAATAATGTCAAGACCAGCGAAACGTTTCGCTGAGCCCGCCATAGTGTTTGACTAACAGGTGATGGTTTTTAGGGGTTGAAGTTGGCTGCACAAATTTAAACAAAATAAGAAGAAAATAATGCACCCATACAAAGTTGATTTTGGATAATGTCGGGACCAACGGTACGTATCGCTGACCCGGCCATGGTGTTTTCGCACAGGGGGTAGTTTTAAGAGCTTGGAGTTGGTTGCACAAATTTGAACAAATTAAAAAGAAAATAATGCGCCCATAAAAAGTTGATTTTGCATAATGTCGGGGCGAGCGAAACGTTTCGCTGGCCCCGCCATGGCGTTTTCCGCACAAGGGGATACTTTTTAGGGGCTGAAGTTGGTTGTACAAAATTGAACAAATTAAGACGAAAAGAATGCACCCATATAAATTTGATTTAGCATAATGTCGGGCCATCGAAATGTTTCGCTGGCCCTCCAGTGTTTTTCTGAGATATCAGGTACTTGCGGTGATGCCAAATGTTAATTTTGGTTGTAAAAATTTCAAGAAACTCTGCACTAAATATTTGTCCGATTTTAACACGACAGCAGCGCCATTTTACATAAAGCGGCGGGCTTAGAACGGGGTACAACGTTGCTCTCTTATATTTGGGAACGCTGCTGTCCCGAACGAGAGAAGGTGAACTTACTACAGTAGTCGATCCGACTTCTAGATTCATATAAAATTTCTAATTTAAAAAGTGATTAATTTTAATCCAAGTGTATAATCGTTTAATTTTAATTTAAATCGTTCAGTTTAATTTGAAGAAAACTTTGTATTTACAATATTTTTATTGATTTAGAAGGAAGAAAATTTTGGAGTTCAAATTTTGGAAGAGGGAACTTCGTTTGCTTTTAAATTTTTGTTTTGATTAAAGGGGAAATTTTTTGTCGATTATATTTTCTGAATTTGAAAAAAAAAATCTTCAATTTGAAAAATTAAGTTGAAGGCTCTGATAATTTGAAGAATAATTGTCCATTCAAAATAAGAATAATTCAATGATTCACTTTGTTTCTGAAATTCCATAATACATGTATTCTATGTTTAAATTAAATAAAACGAGACTTAAATTAAATGTTTCGTTATTAAAAATTATTCAAATTACTTAAAAGTTAGATTTTATTTATTTGATGAGAATTTGAAGTACTGTGTAACAGTTTTGCTTGCATCTAATAGTGAAACGCGTAAAGAACGTATCTTTTAATAAACTAGAACAACTTTAGAAAAAAACTGGGTCCATTGTCCAACATTTTGTTTATTTTTATATCAAAATTCTATTTTAGCGTTCAAGAATAAGCGAAATGTGACATTTATGTTCATGATGAAACTGACAAAAACTCAAGATCTATATGTACCAGGTGTATACATATGAAACCGGTATTGCCATTTAGCGGCCAGTAGGCACACTTGTAGGCACTGTCGGAACTTACCATTTGTGCTAATTGGCGTATTGTCATCTGTCAACAATATCCAATACCAAACATTTCAAGTTTCATATGACATCGTGATTTTTTTCGCTCTTGAAAATGTCGAAATACGTGCCTTCAAACAACGATTTGCGGGGAGCATTAATTTTCTGTTTCCATTTGGGTAAATCGGCGATAGAATCTCATCGAGTGCTTGTCGAAGCTTACAGAGAGCATGCTCTTGGTCGAACGCAGTGTAATGAGTGGTTTAACAAGTTCAAAAGTGGCAATTTTGATGTGGGAGACGCTGACCGCGGCAAGCCACCGAAATCGTTTGAGGACGTCGAATTTCAGGCTTTGCTGGATGAAGACGATGGTCAGACGCAAAAACAGCTCGCAGAACAACGCTACCAACAACAATTG
>NC_046660.1:126317627-126349556 GCF_010883055.1 Belonocnema kinseyi | reverse complement strand
TTACTCACCAGACTTGGCTCCATCCGACTACCACTTATTTGCATCGATGGGGCACGCACTCAGCGAACAGCGCTTCACTTTTTACGAAAATGTTGGAAAATGCCTGAAAGGTGGACAAAATGTGTAGCCAGCGAGGGCGCATACTTTGAATAAAATATTTGTTATCATTCTCTTGAAATAAATGTTTTTTTTTCTTGAAAAAATACCGGTTTCATATGTATACACCTGGTAACATTTCATACGATCAAAACAGAAGCATACAACGGACGCCCCGCGCGTGTATGCAGCGGCGCGTCTCTCGAAAATAACGCAATCGTCGCACTGAATTCTGGGACTGCTGTTATACCAAAAGTTTGGCGCGCCGTTCGTCCCTCTGTCGGATCGCAGCATTCTCAAAATAATTGAGTAGATGTTTTGAATACAGGGCGCGCTGACGCTCGTGTGCTTAGCTCAGCAGTGGTACGTATAAGCACCGCAGTCGCCCTAAATTTCTTTCCATGCGGTGGGGCCAGCAAAATGGTCTAGAATTCCTTAGGGCAGTTTCTCCAGTACGTGGAATTTTTCGCCCACCACCACTCTCCCATCTGGGAGAGAATGTCGATCTATAGCTGCTCTTCAAATTTATTCCGGTTTTGAAATATCGAGTTAAATTAGAACCATTAGACTTACTGCGAAGAGGAAAATATAATTTACTTGATGTGAATAGATATAGGAGGCAAGATTACTGCACCGAAAAAATATGTAACTATATTCGTTCAATAATACCCTGGACTAATACTACCGTCCAAACTAAAAAGATACATAAGTGATTTTTATGAAAAATGAGTTTTTCGTATCGTTGAATTCGTAAGAGAGAGCTGCAGAAAGATACAGAAAGCACTTTGCGAGTCCGAAGAGATGTACAAGGAAGGCAATACGTCATTAGCATACACATGAAAAAGAACCTAATGAACTTTGTGTCTTTTTTTTGTTGTAAAAGTGACCGAGTGCGATGCAAATTGACTAACGAAAAGAATCGCCTGACCTTACGTATCTTTTAACCTTGTAAATTAGTTCGGACTCTGATCGGAATTCAACGGGAAAGACGTCCCGACTAAATTCAGCTATTAACTAGCTTCAGCTATTAACTAGCGGCGATCGTTCGGATAAGTTCGGCACAGCCACTAAATACACAGTGTCCCTTACGTATGTTTTTATGTTGTATTTGGAGGCTGCGCTCGAGCTCTTCGACAAAGGCTTCGTCCGCAAGTGATTTGTGTTCTTTTTGCCTTGTATTTTTAACTTTCCGCGACTATTAAAACATCCTAAGTCCATTTTATAAAAGAAATTATTTAAAAATTTAATTTTTTGTTGCAAAAGAGGAAAATGCACATTATTTTTACCCAAATAACGTAATTTATTATCCACAGTATGTACGGCAGCATACGCTTTGAATGAATTAGAATTCAGTAGGTAAAAAATTCGAACTGGACCTCTTCATTCAATTTGTAATTTTATCGGTTTGAGTATAGAACCGACGTTATAGCAATACCGAATTACATCGATTAAGTAAGTATTGAAATGTAGCAGTTCTTCATGTAGAACTCGCAACATTCATAAGTTGAATATCAGCTGTTCTAAAGCATCGAAACAGACATTGTTCCACTTTTTTATCGGGTACGTAACGAAATTTGAATCACTGTGCGTCGATATAGATATACTCGCTGTGCTTCGTTCCGTTCGACTCTGCTGGTTCGAATGACGATGAACAGCGAGGATACAAGGAATCTGTAACGTATTATTTAAATATCAAATCTCGCGGGCTCTCAACTTTAAACGGTGCACGTACATAATTAAAGTAACAAACATTGTTCATAGAATAAACCGAGAGAGTTAAGAAGTTAAAGAGTTAAGGATACAAACATGTGGGTCTACATTTTTTAAAGTAAAATTCATTAATTTTTAACTCGCAAAATTCAAATTCTTCCAACACCCAAAATAACTCTCAATGGTGAGTCGACGACTCGGGTGCACCTGATCGTGCACCAGGCAATTTCAAACGTCATCTACGAGAACTTTTGTAAAATTTAAATATTATCCATAACCAAAACAATTTAAAAAGTTGAGTCGCCGACCAGATTTTGAAACGCTTGTCGCTTCCCGATGATCATCGGGCGCCCCTGAAGCCTCACCTGGGGGTCACAGCTTGCGGGACGGTAGCGATGCTGAGCTGCTAGATGGTCTGCGACAAACGGTAACCAGTGGAACATCAACTGTGACTGCTGAGGATGCTTTGGCTAGCGTCAGCTATTTGCAGCCAACCACCTCGACAAAAATACCGTGGGAGAGCTTCAATGGGGATACCACAATGAAAGAAGAATTGGTGCGTTTCTATTACGAAAGTGTGAAGTTTGAAACGAAAATGGAAAAATATACAATTTAAGAAGGAAATATGCTGCAAAGTACTATTATCATTATTATTATTATTATATATTCTGGGTTGAGACCGTCACAGCCCCTGACGCTTGATTGATCCCGTTGCGTCCCCTTATAAGCCTTAAGCGTGGCCCCAAAATTCTCTCCATAGAGATAGGACCGCGGCCACGTTGTTGGCCGATATTTCAGACTCATTGACGCAGAATCTGCCTATGAGTGTTGCACATTTCCCCGCCATCGCGGGGCAGTGACAGAGGATATGAGTGGAAGTCTCATTGTCTTTTCCGCAAAGACGACAGAGGGGTCTTTCCTCAAGCTCTATCTTATGTCTGTAGTATCGGAGGTTTCCATGTCCTATAAACATTTCTGTTGGGATTTTGGCTTCCTTCCTCTCGAGCCTAAAAATTTCTTTCGCTCGATGAGGGTTTAGCTTTGAGCCCAAGAGTGTTTTAGCCTGTCTGCAGCCAGAGACCGCATCCCACTCAATCTTATGGCCCTCGGTCAGTCAACTGTTAATTTCTTCAGTGACCGACCTACTGGAAATGCCTACAACTGGCTCAGGTCCAGTACAATTTTGCTTTGTTGCTAACTTTGCTAACCTGTCCGATATTTCGTTGTCCCTGATGCCACTGTGTTCAGGGATCCAGAGCAGACTGACTCCGTTTTCTGCCGCTAGCTTATTCAGTGCCTCAAAGCACTCCCACATTAGCAGCGACGTAGTCGACATTCCATTCAGAGCCGTGATAGCAGCCCTGCTATCTGAGCAGATACGACCCCATCGCGTGTTGTTTCTTATGAAGAGGACTACTTGACAAGATCGTATCCCGGATACGAGTCCACGAGTCCACGAGTCTTTGCACTGTTTTTAGCAGTAAAGATGTGAGGTCGGAAATACATGGGCGAAGTATAACCGATCCTGCCAGCCTTCAAAATAAAGACTACTCTCGCACCCCTCCATGCCACCGGAACATAACCCAATGTCAGACTAGCCCTAGAAAGTCTCACCAAAGGTCCAATGATGATCTCACCAGCTCTCTGTAAGAGGACTGGGTATATACGATCCGGGCCGGGAGACTTGTAAAGACTAGAGGATTTCAGGGCCCACCTGACCCTAGCTGGGGTTACAATCTCGTTGGGTAGCCGTCGTTTCGGGCCTAATTGGGCTACAGGCGACTTTGATTGCCTCAGACGTTAATCAGGCGTGGAAAAGCGACGACAATGAGCATCAGTTAGAGTAAGAGAAATGTGGGCAAAGTTTGAGGAGAGAACATCATAGACTCTTCTTACATAACACCCAGAGCTAGCCACAAAAATAAATGAGCAGAATCTGGCAGATCAAAAACGCTTAATATCTGTAAACAGACTGCTTTCGGCTGATGAAATAGCTGCTATCAAAATAGAAGTGGAACAGCAGCTTCCTATTTATGAACTCGCCTTCGAAGATGTGGATAAAGAAGACTTGATTTATGCTGAAGGCATAGATGCTAGGGATAATGAACATCATATACCGGATCTACTAGAACCAAATCCAAATATTACTAACGGTGATGTGGATAGGAAAATCCCAGAAAAACAACAGCACCTGGAAAGAAATTTTGGTTATGCTTTACGAGAGTTCAGATATGTCTAGTCAACAGTAAGGCATTTTCTGCCCAAGATGAACATCACAAATGATCTGTGTGCACCAACAGCACATCTCAACAGCAATGTTTTACCTACATATTTGAACGTAGCACAAACTGCGTTAGAGGTGCAAAGTTTTGTATACTGTGCAGCTGTGGCAACCGTTAGAATGTTGGGCCGGAAAACTAGGCCTGCAAATGCAGTTTTTGTCCCAGCAAGGGATCGAGATCCACCATGGAACATCCGGTTGGATATGGATGTCAGCAAAGTAAGCTGCAAATGGTCGATTAAGTCAATATAAAAAAGGAAGTAGAACCAGAAAGCTGATAAACCATGTTACTAAAATCATCCACCCTCGGCACATCGAGACATTAACACCAGTAATATTTGATGAAATTTTAGACTCTCAACGACAGGCGCTTGATGTTCTCACTGCCAGGCTGCGTCGGTTCAAGCAAAGTAGTGCACGAAGGCAAAAAAATCAAAACTTTCAGACAGTTGAAAGAAGGTTCTATCTTGAATTGAGAGTAAAGCCAAATAACCAGCAAGACACCGAAGTCCCTCAATTGGAAGATATGACTAACTACTGGTTGGGTGTTCAGGGAAAAATGAACAGATGCAATTTGGACACTGCATGGTTCAAACTGGAGGAAGCAAGGGCAAGCAATAGCCCTGAAATGCAACTTACAAACATCTCGGCTTTAGATGTTTCAGCGGTCTTAAAAATGGCAAGTAATTGGAATACTCCAGGTCCGGACATGGTGCCCAACTTCTGCTCCAGGGTACTAGTTACCAAAAAAACCAGACGCTCAAAATCCATCTGACTTTCGACCGATAGCCTGTCTTACAACAATTTATGATTGTCTTACAGCTATCATTGCAGATAAGGTATATTCTCATTGTGACGAGAATGACATTCTTACAGAAGAACAAAAAGGATGTTGTAAGAACTCAAGCTCGTAAGCAGCAAAGTAACTTACACATGACTCTGGAGTACAAAACTCAAGTATTTTGATCATGGACAACCAAGGATAACTAGATTGAAACGCTTGAGGACGGGTATCTTTCAAGGAGACTCCTTCAGCGCACTATGGTTCTGTTTATCGTTGAACCCATTCAGCAAAACACTAAACAGCATGTCTCGTGGATTCAGAATTCATGATAATAAGGATGGTCAGTAAGTGACCCATCTTTTTTAAATGGATGACCTGAAGTTGTACGCTAGTTCAGCCTAGAAACTGCAGATAGTGATCGATGTCACACGTCAGTTTCCTAATGATATCCGCATGGAGTTCAAATTAGAGAAATGTAGAACAGTGCATTTAATCAGAAGAAAATTAGGGACCGCAGAGTTAGAGAAAAAGTTCGAAAATGGCATCGAGGCATTGGCTGCAATCGAATCATATAAATATCTGGGTATTCTTGAACCTAAGGGTATTCAACATACTATAGTTAAGGCAAGCTTAACGACTGCTTTCACTACGAGACTCAGATTCATTATGAAGAGTTTTCTCTACTCGGCAAACAAAATCAGGGCGGTCAACACATATGCCACCCATGTCCTCACGTACTCCTTCGAAAAGATAAACAGAATTGTTCGCGTAGAAATGACGAAGCACCGAATGCAACACAGAAATTCAGCGATTGAAAGGGTAGTTCTACCACAAAACTTAGGGGGTAGGGCCGTTGTAGATGTCAAAAAATGGTGTGAGTCACAAGTAATGCAGTTGCGAGACTATTTTAACAACAAACGAAATGTTGCGCTTCACAGTACCATCTGTCAAGCGGATTTCGACTGCACGCCCTTAAATTTGTCCGCAGATGGTGCCTTGAATATCAGGGCAGAAACGATAGCGGAATTATAAATACAATGGAGGCAGAAAGGAATCCATGGCGAGCACCCCAAAACGTTAGATAAAAATGAAGTGGATAGTAAAGCATCCACTATTTGGCTATGAAAGGATATTCTGTATCCAGAGACAGAAGAATTCGTCATTGCCATACAGGATAATGTTTTTAGCACCAGGAATTATGGCGAACACGTGTTACAGCAGGACGTGGTTGACAGGTACCGATTATGTGGAGATACCAACGAAAGCATTGAGCACATTGTTGATAGCTGTCGCGTTATGGCTTGGAGAGAATATGCACACAGACATAATGATGCAGCGGGCATTATACATCAACAACTTTCCCTAAACCTAGGACTCTCAAAAGAATGAATGCCTTTCTATAGGTATATTCCAATGCCCGTTTTAGAAAGCGAAGATTATATATCATATTGGGATGTTACTGTTTAAACGGATCATTATATCCAGGCCAATCGACCGGACATCGTGATGCGAAAAAAAAGGTGGAAGAGTCTACATGATCGACATTGCTTGTCCGCTTAACCAAAATTTGCAGTCAACCTATACAACCAAGATCACAAGTATAGCGCATTAAGGCATGAAGTAAAAACCATATGGAGGAATGGGAATCACGCATGTAGTCGTGCTATTATGATTTCATTTACAGGCAATGTGCATGCAAAAATGTGAAGGCGGTTTTATTAAACACCTTTCGCATTGTAAGAGACTTTCTCGGCCATCCGGAAGTGAGCGACTAAAAACCCGTGGAGTGGCAGATGGTAGCTCTAAAAAAGCATCCAGAGGTGACTGTTGTCACCTCCAACGCTCGTGGCTGCTCGTAATTGTATACCTACAACATCATCGCAGGAAGTTTCAAGCATCTTATTAAATTAGTTAAATTAACTTATAACATCCTAATCTCATCAGTCACTTGATTTAGTCCGTGGCTATGATGTATAACCGGGTTTATCCGAGTAAAAGTTTAAAAAAAGATATTATTATTTTTATTATTATTGTAGGTTTTCTGATTGGATCCATTTTTAATGGTAATATAAGAGAGCCATATCTTAGACCTATTGAGCAATAGCGGTTTAGCTTAGTCCATACTAATGATATAGTAATGACTAAGATTTATTCATTTGTGATGCAGAAAATTGAACTTGGTTTACTAAAATTACAGTACTGCGATATTTTTGATGAAATACGGCTACTACAAGAAATAGATATTTCAAAAACATGAGTAAAACGAAAGCATAAAAAAACAATAACTTTCTTTAAACTTTTTTTTATGTTTCTAAGGACTGTTATTTTATTTCTAATTATCTTGAAAGAAAAGCAGTGCAAAACGTTGCAAAATTCCTTTGTACTTGTCCTGGCCCCTTATCAAAATCCGTGAATTTTTTATTTAAGATTTCCTTAATAATAAGCGTCCTGCCAAATCAATACCTAAATTAAATTATGAATGGCTTAAAATTTATAATAGGAACGCTTTGGATTATTTATCACTCAAAATATTTTCATGAAAAACAAATAAACAATGACAATACTTAAAATATATGATGAACCGTATGCGTTGTAGTCAACTGGGCTGAAACGCTCTAGTCGAAAAGCCGGATGGCCGCACGTTGGCTGATTTCATTCATCCACTAGACGAACGTGAGCACGTGCAGGTATATAGTCGGCTATTCAGCCTCAATTAGCCGACTCTCCAGGTAGTCGACTAATCGACTGGGTCGGCTATTGGGCTACGACATATACTCATATATTCATATTGACATTAATAGACGTCTTCTTTCTGTTTATGATCAGGGTGGCCACAAGATTGAATATTTCAATATCCCTGACAGTTCACTGACTTCTCCCTGACATTCAGACGAATTTCCCTGCAACGAAATTATTACAAAAGCGAATAAGGTATCAATAACGTACTAAGCAAAATTATGAAACAAGCCAGAAAAATGTGCTTTACGAGGTGTCTTCAGAAAATAAGGTGACTGTATGGCTTTCTCAAAAGATATTTATTTATTCCTCAATATTTATTTTGTCCCCTTGAAAGTAATCCCCCTCAGATATAATACACTTGTGCCAACGTTTCTCCAATCATCGAAGCACTTCTGATAATCATTTGGTGGTATAGCCTTGAGTTCTTTCAGCGATGCAGTTTTTATCTCTTCAATCGTTGAAAATCGATGTCCTTTCATGGGTCTCTTCAGTTTTGGGAAAAGAAAAAAGTCAGGGGGGGGGAGCAAATCCGGTGAATATGGAGGCTGAAGCTTGACTGTGGTGCTGTTTTTGGTCAGAAAATCTTTCACAAGCATCGATGAATGAGCAGCTGCATTATCGTGATGCAAAAGCAACGAATTGTTTTTCCAAAGTTCCGGACGTTTTTTGCGTATCGCCTCTCGCAAACGGCGCATAACTTGAAGGTAATACTCCTTATTGACCGTACGACCTTGTGATAAGAATTCCTGATGCACTACGCCATGGTAATCAAAGAAAACAGTGAGCAAAACCTTCACATTTGACTGAACTTGACGTGCTTTTTTCGGTCTTTGAGACTCAGGATGCTTCCACTGAGACGATTGGGCTTTAGTTTCGACGTCATAATCATGTACCCACGATTCATCCCCAGTTATAACCCTTTTGAGAAAATTAGGATCATTATTGACTTCATTTAACATCTCCTGAGCGATGGTCATGCGATGGACCTTTTGATCAAAATTAAGCAGTTTTGGAAAAAATTTCGCTGACACACGTCTCATGCCCAAAACGTCCGAAAAGATAGCATGGCATGAGCCAACCGATATGCCAACATCTTCAGCAAATTCTCTGATGGTAATTCGGCGATTTTTCAACACCATTTCTTCCACTGCTTGAACGTTTTCATCTGTTGTTGACGTGCTGGAACGTCCAGGGCGAGGTTCGTCTTCGACATCCTCTCGGCCTTCTTGGAACAGCTTGTACCACTTATATATATTTTTCTTACTCAGAGTAGAGTTACCGTATGCAACTGTCAACATTTTAAGAGTATCAGAGCATTGGATTACATTTTTCACACAAACTTTAATGCAAACTCTTTGCTCCATTTTTTTCGAAAGAAGAAAATCGCCGAGCACACCAAACCCTTCTAACCTTTTACGCCTCTGCCAGAAAAACAACACGAGCTATATAGTAAAAACTGTGAACATATGATCGTGACGAGTTTACCAACACAACCAAACAAAAAATTTAAAACTTGAATGTACGTAGCCCGCGAAAATTGAAAAGTCACCTTACTTCTTGATCACACCTCGTATATATTATATTCTATTATTTTATGATAATATCTCTTTGCTTTTTGAGTGGGTCTGTTCCTAATTTTGATTAATTATAAAAAAAGAAAAAAAATATTTACAACAAAAAACTTTGTTCATAATTATACAAATTTAGGACCGACCCACAATTCTTAGTGCTTCTTATTTAGTACCCCAAATTTTCAACTCGATGTGGCGCTACATATAAATATAAATTAGGAAATAAAAAAAGTGCCGGCAAGTTATGAATCAGGTCACGTGACCGATTCATCACATGACGTTAAAGCACAGTCGGCTTGCCGAGTTTCTTTAAATAAATATCGAGATAAGATACATATAGTACTTCTGTGTGGTCTTTCTTTTCCGTATGGAATCGCATGGAATCGTTATATATGCTTTCCAGTTAGGTTTCACTGTCTTCATTGCTTAAAAAGCAGTATTTGAAACGGTCTATGATTTTTTTCATTTATTAAAGCGCTTAAACCGTTAGCTTGAACCACTAAAAGATTCATTGGGAGACAAGCGTTTTGACACTGACGAAGAGGTGGAGCACTTCAGGTGCCAATGGCTTCCGACTCAACAACCTTTGTTCTACGATACTAAAATTCAGAAGATACCAATCTGATGGTAAAAGTGCATGGGTGGTACTAGAATTTATGCCCAAACATGTCGAAACTGAAGTCTATGCTTTGATGCATAATGAACTTCATGGAAATAAGCTAAAAATTATTTGTTACATAGTTTAAATGAAGTCATTGGTCATCTTAGTGACTGTATCACACTCAATTGACCAAAATATTCAGTTTAAGATTCAATAAAATTTTAATGTGAATAATAGTCAGTATAAAAAATGTACAAAATATTGTCAAGCAATAAGTCATTAAACATATTTTTAGTAATAAGTAATGAAATCGTGTAGATTCAAACGTCATGTGGGTGATTGAAAATCAGAACAAATTATGAGAATAAAATATTTTCTATCATTAGCAACAAATATTATAAATGAATACAAATATTTGAAAAATATTTTGACGTATTTATTTAATAATTACAATAATGAAAATTTACTGGTTATTCGCATATTTATATCAGAGTACTATAGTTAACTTATTTGCAACATGATTTCGCAGAAAAATAATTTTTTCAAGGAAAAGTATCACTTTTTAATTATTTTATCATCTTTATTACAAAACAATAACAATTGAGAGTTCCTGCAAAATTGTCTAGAGAAATATTACCAATTGATTTAGTAGGAAAAATTACTTCTTTTCGTGAGAAAATTTTTTATCTTTTAATTTGTTATAGTATTTATTGGAGAATATGAAAGGCTTTCAAGTTATTTCGTACACGGAAAAAAATATCCATGAAATGTTATAGAACTAATCCTATAGTTAAGGATACGCTGGGTAGTTTAATAAAAGTAAAATCGTCTTTGTTTTACATCGCGTTGAACTAGTCTCGAAACTATAGAGAAAAGTTCTATAAAATCATAACCGATTTTTCGCCACAAAAAAATGAATCTTCTGTATTATTATATTAATACTATTATATTCTAATATTTGTTCACGTGTTCAAGGACACAATTATTTACTATGACATAATCACTATACTATTTATAATCGCACGCCATGAAAGTTTTTTTTCGCCGCGGGGGTTTGAACCCTATAAGTTTCGCATTCCTAACGCCTAATGCCTCTCGGCTAGCCTAGCTTGAAGTATGCAAAATAAAATTTGAAATATATCCTACAGCTGTGCAAGGCCATCTGCAAATTTTTGTGACCCATTCTATAAAAATATTGCTACGCTTACAATAATATATATACTAAGATTTTATATTTTAGAAATATTAACCATTATTATTGTATATTTTATGTACTTAATCGAAATATAAACTTAATCTAAAAATATTTTAAGATATTTTAAAAAATTTTTAAAAAATGCAATTTATATTTTCAGAAATTTAATAGATTTTAAAGGATTTCCACAAATTTCCGAAGATTTCAAAAGATTTAACAGACTTAAAGAATTCAAGAACATCATTCATATTTTAGAATTACCTTAAAATCTTAAAACTCATTTAAATTCTACCGAAATTTAATAAAAATCCTTAAAAATTACTTAAAATACCCTAAATTCATTAAAAATATCTTGAACTCTTTTAAATAATTCGAAAACTTTGGAATTTGACTATAAACTTAAAAAAATTTTAATCAAATAACTCCCATTAAATCCCTTGAAACTCCTGAAAATCTCTTTAAATACATAAAAGTATTTTTAAATTGCGCGAAGATCCTTAAACTCTTTTGAATTTTTGAAAAAATTGTCAACTATATTAAATTGATTGAAATGCCAGAAAATTCCCATAAATAACTAAAAATCTTTTAAATTCATAAAAAGTATTTTCAAGTCTAAACTATCTTGAAAATTCTTGTACTTTTTGGAATTCTTCTAAAATATTTTAAAATTCTTTGAAATTACTTGAGATCTTTTGAAATTCATTTATAAACTTTCATCTTTTCTTACTCAGAAGAATCGCTAAATCCCGTTGAATTATTTTGAAATTAATTAAAATCCTTTTATGCACTTGAACATATTTTGTAATTACCCAATAATACATATACTTTTTTAGAATTTCTTGACATTTTTTAGAACCATTTTAAATAATTTGGAATCTTTAAAAACGTGTAGAGCGCAAAGGGAAATTGATGAACATGTCAGAATATTTGTAAATATTTCGGGATATTTCGGAATATTTTGAAATATAAAAAATATCTAGAATTAAAAAGAATATCCAAAATACCAAGAATATTGAAAGAATGCGTGTATGGGAATATTTATTGAATGTATCAAGAATTTTAAATGATCGACCCCTCGGCATATATAAATAAATTAGTTTAAAAATTTGAATTTTTGAAGAAACAATTTATTATTTTAAGTAAATGTTACATCCAATTCTTTAGTATATATTTATAACCAACGGTGATCTTATTAAGAGTGGTTACAGGTATCCTGTAATCAACATCGGTTTTTTGGAAAATAACGTACGAAAAATAATCGTCGCTGACCAAAACCATTTGCAATTGCATGTGATTTCAATTAAACACAAATAATTGAAACTTGAAAGGCTTTGATTTAGAAAAAAGTTTTAATATCATAACTTTTGGTGCATATAAATTTTGTCAGTTTAAAATAAAATTCTAATTCTTTAAGTTTGAAGGTGCTGGAGTGGATTTTTTTTCATTTTTAATATTTACAATTAAAAATTATTATTTAGTTTGAAAGTTTGTTTAGTATAATTAAATTTATTCTTTGATTTTATAACAATTCTCCTAATTAGCTTGAAGGTCAAATTATAATTTTGTTCTGTAATAACACTTTGAAATTCTAGAATTTCAGAAGCTTCAACTTTGAATGATTCAATTTGGTTTTCAATATAAAATTGTCAAATTTTGATCGCTTTGAATTTATAATTGTTCAAAGTCGACAGTTTTTTTCAATTTTTAATTATTTAATATTTAACGCTTTTAAGTATAAATAATTTCCAAAGATCTAATCTTAAAATATTCATTTTTTGAGATTTTGACATTGACCTATTTCCTAAATTTTTAAACTGAAATCATAATTTGGAGTTATTTTTTGTGGTACAGAAAAAATTCAGTACAAAATATTTGTATCTTTCTTACCTTTTTTTTGACGTTTCTTCTCCTGTGTTTGATACCTTGGGGGGGGGGGGGGGGGGGGGGGGTTTGGGTTCTTTATAACTACCTTTAAAATCTTAGCGCTGGTTTGCATTTTTCCTTTTGCTTGCAGCCTCCAGATTAGGGCAAACTTCTTTTCTCTTGAAACCATTTCGATGTTATCACTTTAATAGTTAGTATTTAAAGCCAATTTAACTGTTGCTTTCACGAATTGTCATGATAGAATACTAGAGAGAACTTAAAAGTATCTGCCACGGGGGCGCAGGCGTCGGGGCAACGACGCCACATATTTTGTGAATTCAAATTTAAGAGCGTTAAGAGAAAATTTTAAAATTCTACGGAGAATATGGAGCCTTAAAGGAGACACGAGTAAAACTCAAGAATATTAATGCAAGACCTTCAATGTAGGGGCTCAAGCTTATACAGAAGCAAAATAAAATGAAAATATCTTTAGGAGTGGGTACGTAGGAGCTAGTAGAATAAACAGCTGAAAATTAGGGACAATACTTCCACTTAAAGCGTCAAAGTAGGGCATACATTTCGACTCGGGTCATATCGAATTTTGTGATGGCGAGACAAATTTTCATAAACCAGTAATTTTATGGTTAACATTAGGTTATATCCTGATGATTATTAGGTTGAATCTTGAACTAAATATTTGTATGCTTTAGTGTAATTGCATTAATTATCATGCTGAAAGAGTTTTTAAAGTCTTTGCCTAATAAAGAGATAAGATAATATTGTTGCTGAAATCCCTAAGTTTAAAATTGTAATCTTTTAATAAATAAATTACACATAATCAAATCTAAATATGTAGCCTCAAGTTCTTTTCCAGCCTATAACGCCGAATACTTCCGAAAAGCAGAAAAAATTTATATTAAACTCTTCAAAAATGGTTTAAGATACTTAATGACACAGACCGTTTAAAAACTAATTATTAAAATAATTGTTTCTTATTTAAAAAGATTTTAGGCTTTAAAGTATTGGACAAGTGCTGATGATTCTTATCGAAGACATCAAGCTCCGTTATCCGAATCGGCTGTGGCATTTGATCGTTTGGTAAATACTCAGTGCGTGTGTGCGATCTCGGATTCGTTTTTTAGTACTTGCGGATTTTCCAGTGCATTCTACTTTAACGTCATAATCAAAAAATACTCTGAATAATATATCTATAAAATAATTTCAAATATCTTTTATATTTATATCACAGATATTAATTTATTCCTGCTGAGAAATAACAAATGCTATTTTTATTCATCCATATTGTTGTGAGTAGATTATAGAGAACCTGCATTTTGTTGTCTCATTGTTTTCCAAACGAAATAGATGATGAATTAAAAATTGACGACGGTGTTAAAATATAGACCATGTCTAAATTGACCCAAAATATGTGAATTTATAAAATATCAATCTATTATTATTTCTTTGTTAGGATATTAAACATTATTTCAATTCATCTAAAATCACATATTTAGAATCAACAAATGCTTCATGGATTCCCCAGCATCGAGACATTTCGCACGACTCGACTAGATCTCAATCCGACAAAATAAATTAGGCGAATTATTTCTCAACGTTTTTTTAAATAAATTTTCCATGGATACCCCAGCATCAAGACAATTCGCACGAATCGAGCAAATCTCAATCCGACAGAATAAATTGGGCGGACTATTTCTTAACGTTTCTCTAATTCAATTTTGCACGGATTTCCCAGCATTAAAACATTTCGCACAACTCGAGAAAATCTCAGTCCGACAGAATAAATTGGGCAGATTATTTATTTACGCTTTTTAAATTAAATTTTTCATGGATTCCCCAGCATCAAGTCATTTCGCATGACTCGAGCAAATCTTAATCCGACAGAATGAATTTAGGGAATTATTTTTTAACGCTTCTTTAATTAAATTTTTCATGGATGCCCCAGCATCAAGACATTTCGCGCGACTCGAGCAAATCTTTACCCGACAAAATAAATTAAGCGGATTATTTCTTTACGTTTCTTTAATTACATTTTCTATGCATGTCCCAGAATCAAACATTTCGCATGACTCGAGTCCAACTCAATCCAACAGAATAAATTGGGCTGATTATTTGTTAACGTTTCTTTAATTAAATTTTCCATGCATTTCCCAGCTTCAAGACATTTTGCACGACTCGAGCGTATCAGAACTTTTTTTTTTATTTGAAATCAAAATTTGGGTATTCTTTGAAATAGGAAAAATTTTAGTTAAAATATTCTTAAAAAATATTAATTACTAAAAATACCAAAATATTACATCAATCTACCTTTTCACTAAACGAACGGATAACAAATTTATCATTAAGACTTTTTTCAATATTGGAAATTTATAATCTACTAGACACTTATTTTATTGAATAAAATCACATTGTAATTTTTTTCTGAATTCGATACAAGTAAGAAGATGGACGGATATAAAATTTATGTACATTTAATAATGATTATTTGTTAATAATATTTGCATGGAAATTTATACCATTTCAAAAGAAGCGCACTCTACATCGCATGCATACTAAAACAAGAATCAGTGAATAGAGAGTCGACGAGAATCTGATAAGTAATTTATCAAGTCCGATTAACACTTCCAAACATGCAAAAATGGTAGTTTGTGCATATTTTTATTAGGTAAATAATACTTGCATTAAATTGAATTGATCCTCATCAAATCCTGTTAAAGTCTCCGAGGTACCGCTACTATCATTTCCGCAAAAATATATATTAAGTACATGAATTTCAGCATGATATAGGAAAAAATGGTTGGTTTTCCAGAAGTATTTCCTTTCAAAAAAAATATTTAGAAATTATAATAATTTTTCTTCATTCCCTTGTAATAAACCACTTATCCCAGCAATATGGATTCCATCTGAGGGAGTGCATCCAGACCATGCTTATTCTGCTATGAACTTTGGGATCCTCCCGAGAGGATTTGTTTTCGACTAGTTAATATTGTTAATCTGGATCCATCGGCGAGGAGGGGACTCAGAGCGAAATCACTCATAATGATTTATTTGACAAATAAATATTATTACTTAGGATTTAAGAATTATAGGGGACTTGATTTTTTTTGATTTATATACACTTACGAGACTTGTGTGACTTAGCACGGAGATAGGCTGATGCCCTTCTCTCCATCTCTCTAGCGGGACACGCTTCGATATCACATAGTCGGATGATTACACAAATGCGTCGATCGCACCTAAACGAGTTCACTTTACGGCGGCAGAACGCGATCTGACTGCACGGGGATGACTTGGCTCAAGGTCCTATCGCGACGTCGGCGGATCTCGCTGTTCGGCCAGTTGTTCCGGTGGGTCGGAATAAAAAATAGGAGTTTTTTATCATGAGAATTAAAAAAAGCAGGAGATAGAGAAAATTAAGTATTATCACGATTTTAATCTAAAAAATTGTTCATTGTTCAATTTTCATTAAATATATGTGAAAGGACCCTAAACAAATAGTTTTTTGACTTAACAAGGCCAAAGATATTATAAGTCTAGATGCGGCACCTCACGTGCCTTTTTTAGTTCATGGAACTTATTATAGATTCGCTAGTGAGGTGCCGCATCATCTAAGCTTATAATATCGTTGCACTAATCACCAATCACCAATCAGCAACCTTAGAAAAGGACAGATCAACTTTCTCGACTTTCCCTCTTTCAATAATGAATCAGCATATCCTGAGACTTATTTAAAAAGCAGGAGACCTCCTGCAAAACCATGAGCATCGACAACGCCGACAATATAAAAGCAAGAGATTTCAACAAAAAATCAGGATATCATGAGACTTATTTAGAAAGCAGGAGATCTTCTGCAAAATCATGAGCATCGGCAATACTGTGTTCGACGCTCGCGGTATGAAAATTCGTTAAAAGTACTTGTGATCGGCGAATGGACGGGTTTTTTCGATGGAACTACAAGCGGTAGTTGTAGGTTAAGTGGAGGGGGGAGGCAAGGAGAGATCCTCACTAGGCGACAGAAGGAACTCCACTTCCACGCTCTCGCGGGCCTTCAAGTTCCAGACCGGAGTGAGACCTTCAGCATTCGACGGCGGGGTGTGAACTGATTCTTCCGAAGAAGAAAAAGGGATGGGGATGAGGGGGCCTCAATCATCGCCCACTCTTGTGAGATCCAATGCACGGGAGTGGACGGCTGACGCGGCTAAGCCGCGCCAGTTTGCGCACTCACGATTAATGATATCCCCGAAGAATGATTGGACTGGAAGAAGTTGTTGTGCCTTACCTGTTTGGGCATTGTTACACAATTTGAGTGAAATTTGACATGACTGGAATTTAAAGTGACGTTAAATATGCGTGGAAAAAAGTCCGCAAGCAGGAAAAAACCACAAAAATCAGTTAATTTATTTTATAGTAGGAAAGATGAGAAAATAAGAAGAGAAGGAAGTGGGGGTTAGGAACGAAAAAAAGAAAGTTTCTAGTAGGTCGGGAGGGACAGGGTGAATTATTTTATAAGAAAGTCTTTTGGTATCGTGTGTTTCCGAAATGGATCAAAATTATATTTCCCTAGAGAGGAAATATGTTCAAAAGGTGATGATGATGCAGATTCATACAATTTAATGGCGGTTTCTTTTATATACTCTGAAATGTATGGTAGTTGAAACTCTCTGTGAAGGATAAAGTTCTTGGAATATTTGGGGGTTTTTGTGATACGTCTCAGAAATTTATTTTGTATGATTTGAATGTGATTGATATTACTTTTTGACGCACTTTCCCATATTGTACATGCATAAGTTATGATTGGTCGGATAAAAATTTTGTAGATTAGGAGTCCGTATTCGGGTTTTAGACTCAAATGTCTATTAATAATGGGATTTAAGCGCGAGAGAACCCCGAGAGCTTCCCCTTTAGTTTCATGGATATGCAGCTTCCAATTAAGGTGTTTATAAAGTTTACCCCCTAGGTATTTTACGGAATTATTCCATTCTATTAGTTCGTTAAAAATTTTAGGTGGATCAATTTTAACTGGTCTTCTGACTAAGAAAAGAATTGATTCTGACTTTGTTACGTTTATTTTTATTCTCCATAGTTTGGCCCAAGCCTCGATGACTTCAAGAGCTTTGTTAAGTAGTTTTTAGATTTTTTGAACGGACCAGGATGAAGTGAATGACGCGGTGTCATCTGCATGTAGTCCGATTGAAACTTCGTGGACCTCAGGGATGTCATTTACGTAGATAATAAAGAAAACCGGTCCCAGAATACTACCTTGGGGCACACCCGCTCGGATGAGTTTCTCTTTTGAGAGTGTCTGGCCTATTTTGACTGCGAATTTTCTGTTAAAAAGATAAGAGTTTATAAAGAGGATGAGCTCTATTGGGAAATTGTAATTTATTAGTTTTTTGATTAGTCCTACATGCCAGACACTGTCAAAAGCTTTTTCTACATTGATTAAAACAGCTCCAGTATGTTTTCTTCGATTGAAATTTAAGCTAATGGCTTCGGTTAGCTTGAGAATCATGTGGTGTGTAGAGTGACCCTATCTGAAACCGTATTGTTGCGGTTTAAGGATGCTGTTTTCCTCGAAGTAAAGTTTACGCGAGTGAGTATTATTTTTTCAAAGATTTTCCTCATTGTATTGAGAAGACTATTGGGCCTGTAGCTGGTTGGATAATATAGATCCTTACCTTTTTTCTGAAAAACTAAAATGTGAGCTATTTTCCAAGATTCAGGGAAGTAGCTTAATTGAAAACAGGCATTGCAGATAAGAACAAGGAATTTTAGGCAAGAGATGGGAAGCTTTTTGAGGACTAGATTTGTAATTGAATCGGGGCGGAAGCTTTTTTATTCCTAGTATTTTTTATTTGTTCGGTTAGTTATTTATGGGTTATTTTCTTGAAGTTATCATTGCTTGGGATTTTAAGAAATTCGGAAACAATTTTTTCACATTTCGCAATGTGCTGAGGATCGGATGGCTCGTCATGTGGAGCGAAGTTGCTTTCATAATTTTTCGCTAAGAGATTTGCTTTATCGATAGGAGGGAGCGCGAACGTTTGGTCTGGATTTTTGAGAGGGGGAATATTAGTTCGCGGCTTTGTTAGGGCTTTAGTCATACGATATATAGAGTTATCCTTGATTTGAAGTTTACCGACTTCTTTATTCCAATTTTTGCATCTGTGCTCTTGAACTTCAATTGCAATAAGTTTCCGAAGGTGGTTAATGACGTTTTTAAGGATACAGCTTTTAGTTTTTTTATGCGTTCGGCAGAGTTTATTGCGAGTGTGAATAAAGTCTTCAATCTCGGGGCTGAGAGGTGGATCGTATTTGTTAATGGTGGTTTGAGGGACTGAAGTGTGAATAGCAGTTTTTATACCAGAGGTAAGATTAGTTATGGCTTCGTCGATGTGGCTAGCGTCTGTTATGGAAGGTTCAAAATTAACAAGTGTTTCTAGGGTCAAGTTGAATGTTTGCCAATCAGCTTTTGCAAAATTATAGCGAGGCGTAACTGGAGCTTTTTCGAAATTTGTAAAAAGGGTTAGAAGAACTGGTTGATGATCTGAGTCTAATTCGTCAATGGTGCAAGTGTCATGTGTATAGAAGTTATTTTGGGTAAATGGAAAGTCAATAAACTCAGATTTATATTTGGTGTTGTGAGGGTAAAAAGTATGCGAATCTGGTGCTGAAACTGAGAGATTCTTTTCATTGATAAATTCGAATAAATGTTTTCCAATTTTGTTAGTTATTCTGCTATTCCAAGCTAAGTATTTGGCATTTAGGTCCCCTGCAGCTATTACTGAGGGTGCAAACTTAAATATTTTTCTGTAATCATTTTTTGTAAATTTTCGGAAGGGAGTCTGGTAGAGCGAAATGATGGCGTGCGGTTTCCCGTAAATTTTTATTTGTATGGCCGTAGCTTCAAGGGCTCTAAGTTCGGGAATTATCAGTTCGTGGTGCTCAATATTCTCTTGGATTAAGATCGCTGTACCTCTATTAGTGTTATTTCGGTATAATTTTTAGGCGCGAACTAGATTGATATTTATGGTTTCGCGAAGTAAAGTTTCATTTAGCAAGCAAATTGTTATTGTAATTTTGTAGATGTATGTGGCTAATTCATGACTTTTTCTAAGGATACCTTGGGCATTCCAAAAAATTATTTTGAGAGTATTATTATTGACGATGGCCATTTTCGATAGTAAGTGAAAGTATATTACTTTTAATCTCGGTGGTTGAATTTATAGCTTCGGTAATATTCATTTTTCCTCTCATAATATCAGTGGTTAAGGCTGTTGCTCTTTTTAATAAATTTACAAGATTTAATTTGATATCCTGAGAGGGATTATTTTTAGTGGGAACAATAGTTGGAGTATTTTTAATTTGTGGATCTAGAATTTTCTTCTTACTAATTTTTCTTGTTTTAGATGGTTGCACAGTTTTAGGTTTGGTCGCATGCACTTCTGAAGTAGATGCGTTGGAGGCTTTCTGGAGGCTTTTTTAAAAGCAGAGCAACCTCTGTAGTTATTGATTCTTCCGTGAAGAGCGAATGGATTTGTAGTCTGGGCCTCGCTCGGTGTGACGCTCGTAACGCCTCGTGATGGGGCAAAATGTAGTAGCGGTTCGGGGGCGAACTGAAAATGAAGTAAACACCAAGGCAAAAGAAATCTGTTATTATCATTGCTTCAATTTTGCCAACATAAAAGTCAGTAAAAAAGTATATGCAAAATTAGAAAGGAAACTAAAGAAGTGGTGCACTTGGCTCATATCGTCCCACCACCGGGGCGAGCTAGGTCGAGCATTGCGGCAGAAAGTGCCATTTAATTAAATAACTTATTATATGTTATTTATGAGCAGGAGTCTTGTTATGTGAGCGTATTCTGAAACTAAAACATATCTTGCACCTATATTATTTTTAATTGTGCGGAACATTCCAAGGATTTTATGTTGAAATAATGCAATCCTTAATCCTACGCTGTACATTAATTAACTCTACAGTGAACAAAAAGAAATTTATATCCACATACCTTTTAATAATTGTATCACAGAAATAAGTATAACAATCTTTCGACTTACCCATGTACATTTTCTTAATAAAATTTCGGGTTCTTTTCATATACATTTGCCGTATTTTTGAACCAGAACTATGTTTTTCTAATTTTTAAAGCAATTTACGTGTTTTTCAACAAAGTTACCCGAATGAAAAAGAAGCATTGGTAAGTAGTGGATCTAATACTTACCAATACTTCTTTTTCATAAGGGCACTTAAGAATTATAACAGAAAAACAGTGCTTTATTCTGGTTTCCAGCAACTCATATTATCGTATAGGACAGACCTAAAACAGTGTAGCTGTCACACTTTTTTTGAGCATTTTTGTCGACAAGATTAGAGTTTTATACGTTTACACCATAATTAATACACTGCTCAATCTGATGCAACAAAACATTGCATCCTAACATACTGACTGCTACACTAAGAGGTTATGTTTATGCATATAAAGATTTGGCTCATTCCATCCTAGAACAGTAGCTCATTTCATCTCATATAATATAGTGCTTCTAAGTAAAATCAAAATTTCACCTATTCTGGTATTACAATTGCATATAAGTCTGTTGAAAACTCAAGATTTATTAAAAAAACCTACCTAAATAACCACTGAAAAAACATATGATATATGATTTTGTGTCATTCTCAAACTTTTTAAACAAACAAGAAATAGCACAATATAGGTCTAAAAATATTTACATTCGTTTTTTCCAAATTTATTGAACATTAATAAAAACTTTTTTAAAAATAGTTTTGATCAAATTCGTCTGGATCCTATTACAAAGTACAGTTGCAAAAGAAATGATAGCCTGCGAGAAAATTAAATGGCTCATCGTATCCCCCATGCCCATCTCGCACCACCCTACCCTATTATGCAATTGTATACTTATTCCGCATAATAGTAGTGCTATTGTAGATGCTATCATTAATGAGAGCAGAATTATCAATATTCACAGCCAGTTTGTTCACACTTTGAAAATTCCTTTTCTACGTTTTCGAGTTTCTGGAATGCGATTGCGTTCTAATATATGTAATATATATATTGTAAGCAGCGAGTTATGACCGAGAGTCAATCGGTAGGCAAAAAGACATACGGTTAGAGAAGTAGGAGGCAAGTTACAGGAACTGGTGCGCGTCCCATAGAAGCCCGCGCTGCATAAAAACGACAGTTGGGAGAAGGGGGCTGCGTAGCAACGCAACAAAATATTGAGAAGTACTTCGGGAAAAAATGGAAGTTTACTCTTTAATTAGTTGCAAAAGGGGTTCGTCTTTTATCAGCCAGTGCCACGCAGACCTCAAACTTTCTTGCGAAGATTATTTTCTCTTGTGCCTTTGAGCGATTTGAGTGATTTTATTTGGTAGGATTTGATTCTTGCATTGAATTTGAATTGAGTTAAAATAGTTTTACGAATATATTTAGACTTTAATTGAACAAGAGTAAATAATAAATTTCTAAATATTTTATCTCTGCCATAGACAGAAAAAGCGTGATAATATCTAAAGTGCGATTGTTATAGTCTAGCTGAAAGACAGAACACGATTCATCGTGTACCCTGGCTGAAAAAGCTAGATTTAACGATTCATATCTATTTATTCAAACCCTTGGCTTCTTATGAGCTGACGGGAATTTACTCCACAATCGGTCAAGAAAGCGACTAAGCTTAAGTAAAAAGCCTCTAGATATTTCCGAGATTTGGAAGGAAAAATAAAATCCCGTAAATAAAGGTTTTCAAAGAGAGACGGAGGGAGAGAGAGAGATCTTTACTGAAAAATCCAGACTCGAAAATTGGTCTCTTCATTCCTGGCACCTTCTTCGTCCTTTCATATAACAAGGTAAAGCGCAACTGTTCAACGGTAGCGTCTCGATCTAGGTCCCCTTGAATCTTACGTGCAAAAATCGAGGAGTGTCAGCGAGACGTATCGACAGTCAATCCAGGTAGGTTAGAATAATTTTAACAGATAATTATTAAGATTATTAGGCTCGAGCATTGTATGATGATAAATAGTAATTATTAAAGGCGAACAAGTTCACAGTTTAAATGTGCTAGACTAAATCACAGGTCTTTACTTTCCAGATGCCTTTTTACAAAGTATAGAAAAAGGAGAGAGAGATCCATGAGAGGGCGATAACCCTATACTGAGTTAAAGTAGAATTATAATTTAAGAAATCTGCACAGAAAAGAGTCGTGATTACTATATATAAGATTATATTACGAACATGTTTTTGTTTGAGATTAAATTAAACTGAGCCACTGCTTAGTTTTGAGAGAAATTTTCGAAAGAATAAAATAAGGCTTTTTTATAGTTGTATACGAAGTCTCAGAATATAAGTTCAGCTTAGATTAGCTATGCACCGAACGCTTCCTCGGGTTGCCAGAGCGCCCCACCATGGAGAGTGGTCGCACCTGAATGACCCATCTAGTCTTGCTCTTAAATGGTTAGAATGGTTATATTGGTTAACATGATTACAGTTATTGATAAGCAGACACGGACAATCATACTAGAATGTTTCCAAAGGAATAAGCAATAAGCATATGCGTAAAAACTGTGCTAAATAGCTGAATAATGCTGTCCCGCCAAGAAAAGTAGAAACTACATATTTGATCGAAATTGAGTTGCAAAGTTCATCGTGTTTCTAATATTGTTTAGTATTGTTCTGTAAAGAAATGGAGAACTTTTTGTCCACATTTTTTATAATGTTACAAAAGTAATTTGTCATATCTACAGCAGACATACCTGGATGTCGTAACTTCATAAATGCGAATGCGCATGCGTACTGATCTAGTTCGACAATCTTAGATCAACTTTCAGGACTAGGCCGCTCTGACAATTTTGTTTATATGCATAGTTTTTGAAGTGTTTCTTTTCATTTCCTAATAAAAATAAGTTTAAAGATTTTATTTAACGTTTATATTCTAAGAAGCTTTAAAGGTTTCAACAAACATTGTAGTACCTTATTTTTCTATTAAGTATAACACATGACTGTTTGTGTTTACTTCCCTCTAATGAATTTACTTGCAAAAGAAGAAAATTAATCTACAAAAAAATGTTTGCTTTATTATAATTCCTAAATAAATATACATTTTTGTAAAACTTCTTCCTTCTTAGTTTTACATGCCGGAGAACCCGCAGCACCATGTTCAGAAAGAAGGATTATGTTACACGTCATATCATTTAGGTCATTTCTAACCCTACATCGCTGCCTTTATTTATTTTACGTATGTCATGCGAAATCTTCGTAATATTGTTTCAATTATTCCGCTTTTGAAAAATTCCGTTGCATTTATTAGTTTAATTTTCTCATTTTTCATTTTTTCCGTTTTTCTTTTTACTAACGTTAAAAAAGTCGCATTACTCATTAATTTTTTTTAGTTTTTATGCTACAGGAACAAATAAACTTGGTATTTTTTTTCTGAATGTGCTGCCATGTAGTTACTACCTTTCATGTTACGACGGCAGAATAGCACCCAGGAGAAGAGTCTTCAACAGTGACTCGCCGATATCGGGTGAACTCTTAGAGTTAGCAGCCTTATCCTTACATGCGGGGCTCTACAAGGACAGACGAACTATTTCCCACCCCATGTTGAGCGATCACCCTTTTTTTCTCAAAAATCCACCCAAGCACAACGAGGTAGAGACTGTTTGGAGAGAGGTATACAAGATCATGAAAACACTGAAGTTAAAATACGATACTGATAATATAATCTGCTTCAAGGAGTTTTGCAACCTCATGAAATCTGAGGAGGAATGTCCATCAATCACGGCCAAAGATGTAGAAAATCACTTAGAGGTACGAAGAACTTTTCCGCTGCAGGTCCATGTAAAATCAAAAACTTCTGGTAAAAGAAGTTTACTTCTACATACCAACATCTGGTGCGCATATTCACCTTATATTCAATGTCGGAAACACCCATTCTCGAGTGGCTGTTGATAGGAAGCATTATGCTTCTACCGAAAAAAGGCAACTTTTTGAACCCAGAGAATTATAGGCCAATAACTTCTTTGAACAAACTGTATAAGATCTTTACAACCATCTTAAACAAGATTATACAAAGAATTGAGCCTGCGTGAAGACAGATGTACAAACAACGTGACTCAAACAAAGGTGCAGCAGGCTGTCAAAAGAACCTGCTGATTCACAGATGCATCTGCAACGAATTAGAAGCTCATTCGCGCGTCCTGTCCATGGTCTGGATTGACTACCGAAAATCTTTCTATTCAACCTCTCACAGATTCACTATCTCATTTGGAAATTATCGTCTGCCAACGAAGAACATCACCTTCCAGAGGGGAGTTTTTCCAGGAGATACCATGAGCTCTTTGCTTTTTTGCATCACACTTCTTTATCTCTCACACTACGTAATTTTTTTGAATACCTCTGTGGTGACACTAATCATCGCGAATAGAATAGATTTTGGATTACACAACTGTACCAGAACTCATTTTAAGAAAGAAAAGATTATTGGCTTTCACAATGACCCTGAACTTTGGGGTATAAGTGTTATTAGACATCTTGACACTGGAGAGAACTACACATACCTCAGTGTACCTCAAAGCCGTATTCAGGATGTGACAGCAGTAAAGGAGTCTCTTCAAAGCAGATACAATCATATTCTTCGTCAGATTTAATCTTCTAATCTGTCAACGTTAAACGAGGCATCTGCGACAAATATAGTTGCCGCCTTAGTTCCGCTCTCCTCGTTTCGGGTGGTTCAATGGACGAAGAACAAGCTTGAAGCCATGTGTGAGTCACGTAACCAAATTTTACCTTACCGCCACTTTTTCTATTTCCCAACTTATATTCACACAAAATGCCACATAAAGTTAAAAAATTAGGGTACTAAACAAGAAGCACAAAGAATGGTGGTTCTGGTCCTAAATTTCTATAATTATGAAAACAGTTTTTTGTTGTAAATAATTTTTTTTTGCTTTTTCTATAATTATTAAAGTTTAGGACGAGACCTACCTTTGTTAGTGCTGCTTATTTATTATCCCAAATTTTCAACTTGATGTGGAACTTCGTGGGAAAATAATTTGGGAAATAAGAAAGGTGGCGGTAAGGTAGGAATCTGGTCAAGTGACCCACTCGTCACATGGCCTTAAGGTCCTTAATATGACCAGACATAAGATCATGCAGGTAATCGAAGCAGGTAGCTGAGACCCTTCGCCTTGTTTTTAACATCAGAATTGAGGAATTAAAAATTTGAGAAAACAGAAGTGTGCATTAATCCGTCTAGATATTTCACTTGTAAAAACCGAAGTAAAGAAAGCAGAGTTTAAAACATTCCTCCAACAGCTGCTTAACAAGAAAATAAACGGAAACTTTAAAAGAAATGCAGAAAAACAGTCCTTGTCAACGGACCAAACTTTTGTTTTTCTCAGCTCATCAGAGCTTTTTTCAAGTACAGACGGTTTCATTTTTGCATGTAAGGACGGTGTCATTTCTACCATAGTGTACCGTGACAGTCTTTTATGTCAATATCTTCCCGGTGATAGGTGCCAAACATGTTATGCACACGGTGATAATCTAGAACACATACTATCTGGGTTTTGCACCCACGATGTATCTTTACATACATAATGCAGCCCCAAGAGTGCTTCATTACTATCTTTGTTACTCTTTCGGTATTGGCCGCAACGCTATCCTACCGAAAGCTCCGAGTGAGATAGAGTTAATTTTTCAAAGCGAGAACTGCCAAATTTTCTGGAACTACGATTTTTAAAGTATTCGGTTAAAGTAATTGCTCTTCTTATCGGTGCTCTCTATGGTGCGAAATTGTCACTGGTTCGTAACCTTCAGGCCATATCAGCGAGCCAAAAATGTGCTGGCGATTGACTGTTTATGGTTACGAAAGGCTGATCGAGGCAGTGGGCCAGAGGACACCGATCACGAAAATTAAATTAAACAATCAAAAATCAAGATAGCGGTTTTCAAAGAGCCGACTTTCCTATTCAAAATATAATGTTCTTCGCTCAAATCCGTAATAAAGGGGTTTTTGAGGTCGCGCGATTTCACTTGATGTCCTCTTGCAACAAAGAAAAGGTGAAAAGAAGTGGAGGCTCCGATCTCTCAATATGATTCCTTATACTTTTTCGTGTATAAAACAATTAAAGGCTGTTTCGGATCTCAGCAGATCAAGTCATAAACCCCAAGCCAAATCTAGGGTGGTATAGTCAAGGTTGTGCCCCCCCCCCCCCCTTTCGAAATTCTTAGGCATATACATCATATACGTATACCTTTCTCTGTGACGTTGAAATACCCCTAACTACTTTCCCTGATCTACACCCTTTCTCCCACGAAAAACTTTTCAAGTTACAGCCTTCAATTAACCGGACAACTGCAACCGGACCAGACAACAAAAAGTGTACTTTTTAAACATTAAAAAAGACCCAGTTAAAAAAGGCCTCCAGACAGTCCGTACTTTAAAATTAAAGAAATTCTAGAGAGATTAAAATTAACCACCATAAAATGTTCCTATTGAAATTTGAAAAAAGATAACAATTTTTTCCTAAAAAAGAAAAGAACAAAATCTCCTTCATGGACAAAAATAAAAAAGAGGAAAGAAAAATATGAAGGCAGCCAACCAAGTCCTATTCCATCTCTTTGTTATTTCTCTCGCCTTTTCATTTTGAGTATTATCAAATATCAATAAAAAATATTCAAGCAGACAGGAAGAGCAACAAAACCACCATCTTCTCTTGCTGACATCCGAAAATCAAATGAGGTTCAAAATGAAAACCCATCAAAAACATACCTGAAATATCCGGTGATGGTCAAAAGGCAAACAGGTTATAAACATACCTAAAAATACATCGTAAGCAACTCAGAAATAAAGAAAGTAAAAGAAAATAAAGATTTATAAAAACTCAGAGCTAAATACAATTAATTATATTAATATAACTGTTTTTAAGCTCTAGGAATCAATCTTTAAATTAATAGATAAATTCTTTTCTTTTGTAATAAAAAGCATTTCTACAAATTTTCTGTTTCCCTCATTACTTTTACTATGCAAAATTTCAAAATTATCCCAATGAAAATTATGGTCAACATCAATAAATTCCTTTTTATGTCTGACAAGAACACTCTTATAACAGGGTCCCAAACGAACATCACTTTTGTGTTTCTCTATCCTAGAATTAAGAAGTCTGCCAGTCTGTCTCACGTAAGTCATCTCACAAATCTTGTAAGTGATCTTGTAGACAACATCACCATTTCTAAATTATCTAAGAGACCTTGGCAGAAAGTTATTATTGAATCTATTTTAAATGGTATACGGAAAATGGTATTTTGTTTTTTAAGAAAAAATTGTGATCTTTTTTCAAATTTCAATTGGAACACTTTATGTTGGACGCCCAAATTTGGTCTTTGGATTCTGGGTTTTACTTTCAAGAATTTTGCGCATAAGCCTGTACTTTCATGTATTTTTATAACATATTCGGGTCTAAATGTATAAACCTGGTAAGGGGAAGGGAAAGCTGGAAATGCGACGGGGGAATGGCATGTGTCGGAATACATTTCGGGCGAACTCCTCAATGTCTCGTATTTTAAACCTAGTACTCATCGATGCTACATCGCTGAAAGCCACTGCGAATACCAGGAGTGTAACCTGATTAACGTTCTCTTGAGTTATCGAGCTTTTTTTCTATTTAGTAAGCCAGTCTCTGACAGCCACCTAACTTTATTTTAGTCCCTTATCATGTCAGCTATACATTTGATTAATTTTAATAAGGTATTTTCACCCCTCTTTCGGGGGAAATAAATTCCCTAATACTCGAGCCAAAACTTGCAACTTACACGCTCGTCTAGAAGAATCTGAGCTGGAGTTTTCTCGGTTGTTGATTTCACAGCCAAGTAAAGTGGAATTTAGTCCTCTAGACAACTGAATAACACTATGCGCATCCCCAATCTACTCCATCTCCCTAAAACTGCGCATCGCTACTTATAGCGAATTCAGTTATCCTACACTTGTGCACTCTAAGAGCACTAAGACCTGCACCGAAGAGAGTAAGGGTGAGAAGGAAGAAATAAGAAGAAGTGAGTGGGAGAAGGTCGTCCTGCCTTGGATTACACCTGTGCAGGATAACATAATACGCTATTAGATTCTTCTGAACGAGCGTAGTCGCTTTTCTCGGCTGATCGTACGGCAAACTTCACGCTCATTCATAATCGACTTTATATCTTGCTTATTCTACAATCTACTATATTCCCGTTCTATTCTCCTTGAAGTCCCCTTAGAATCTACTCGAACAAATATCTTTGTTTTATTAACCCCAAACGTTGATTTCCTAAAATAATGTGGATTCACGAGTGTGAATCGCGCGTCTTAGGGATCTTCCACAAATGTTGTGCATTTTTCGTGCTCCGTTCTAACGCGCCTAAGCCGAGCAAATCAAAGTCGTGGTTTGGTATCTAAATAAACCAATAAAAAAAGTAAATTTAGTTCAAGTTAACACGAATCAAATATAATTTCTTGTTGCTTTTTACTAAGTGGTGTGAAATACTACTTTTGTACATTAAACGGGATAACGATTTAAAACACACTATCGTTTACACAGAACACACAAATGTAAAGAATGTAATCAATTATATATTCTAGTTCTGAAACTCTTTATTTAATAATGCCAGAGGGAAATCACAAAAATTTTATGATTAATTAGCATCGATTCTTGTTTTATTGTGATTTAAAATAAAATGCGCAGTACTCTCTTAACCCTTAGAGAGTACCGCAGTTCCAGCCGATCTCCAACCAAATTTGATCTAATTTTTTTCTTACTAAAAGTTCAAATTGAAAATTGTATCAATAAAAAAATTAGATAAAACTTGATTTTGTATTCGCTGGACCCCCCAGTACGCTCGAAGGATTAAACTACTAGAGACATCTAATGGATGAATCAATTTAAAGCTCAAAATTGATGTTTAAGGCTATTGCACCGTATTCTAATAGGATCAAACTAACTTCTGATATGCTGTGGATACAAAACTTTGAGTGGGGAACTCAGAATCCACCACTTTTTGACGTGAGATCCGATGGACCCCCTGTACTCCGAGTATTATTGGGCAAAGGTGTACTCTCTAAGGGCCAAACTAAACCAGTGAGATTCGTTGGTTAAACTAGCTAGAAGCATATAGATGGCAATCGCTCAGTGAATATTTTATTGGCATTTTTGTCTCAGTATTAATTTAAAAGCGAAGCGACATTGAACAATTTTCAAGAAATTTCCGAAAACTAAATTTAACTGAGAATAAACTTGGAAAAACGCGATAAAATTAGAACAATAAATTAATTAATTAGAGTTGAATAAAATAAACGCAATTATCGATATAAAATATCTTGAAGCAAAATATGGTGATGGAACTACAATGGATATAAAAATGAATTTCTCCTGTTTTTACCACGCAGAATGACAAAAATATTCAATAACATTGCTGAAGTTACAACCCTCAGTCATTTGAATTATGTTAGGAACTTTATGTCTGCTTACGAAGTGTGTTTTTTATATTTTTGATAGTACTAAATATTTAGGTCTAAAAAAATTGATTTTTATTCTTCCTTTAATCCAGATGCAAATATAAAATACTTTCAATATCATATAAAATATTTGGGTTGCAGGTAAACATTGTTGTTTTTTAACGTTTGAGACTTGGACACCTTTAGACGTATATGGAGGACCCATGACAATTTTTCAACTTTCATTGGCTTAAATTAAATATAATACTTGAAAGACCGGGCGAAGAACTTCATAAGGTCACCATGTAAAACTCTTCACTCGGGCTCGTTAGTATCCAAGATCTTTCGTTTTAGGCAGCATTCACTCCACTGTTACTATTTATCTTGCATTTCTTGTAAACTATTTGTCGCCACACTTTTCTGTCTTGGCATACCTAGTTAGCTTTCTTCACGTCCATTTATTGCCTCATGTAAGCTCTCGTGTTTCTATGGTTTTTTTGGGGGGTTTCGCACTCGTTATGGTTTCGCATTTACACATTCTATTTACCTTACCTCAATATACTTGCTTCATCAATCGTTCTGCTCTTCTTCTGCAAAACATTATTTAAGGATATTTTATTCCTGACTTTCTTCATTAGCGTTTTGTCACATATTTTGCGAAGGAATTTTATGCCTATCGCGTTCATATTACGCTTATCCTTTCCTTGGTATGTCCAGGTTTCTCTACCATACAAAACAGTGAGTGTAAATACATCATTATATATTGCCATTTCTGCATTATCTGATATATTTTTTTAACTTCTGATAATGGGTCTTACTTTGCCGATAACCTTCTTACCCTCGTTTATATTCGTATCCATATCTCCATATATTTTTCCAGGCTGCAGTTTACTTGCGTCCTATGGTCAGAATGGACGGGGTGCCTAGCCAAAAGGTAGTCCTCTCTCTCTTCCCCCAACACTTAAGTGGCGGACCTAACATAAGGGGAGTAGGGGCAGTTCAAAAAGAAGGCAATTTTTCGATTATTGGATTAAACGAAAATTTTTATATTGCTTTTGACTCTTTTCTGCTTCTTCACAGAAAAGTGACTTCTTATGCAACAGTGCTTTCTTATTTAGGTTTAGAATGCAAGAAATTTACTGGTAAGACTTTCAGTCCCAAAGTAAAATACGTAGATTTTAAAATCGATATCCATACAGCTATGCGCACAGTATTTAACGATTCCATCCCTACTAAAGGTTGTAGATTTCATTTAGGTCAATGTTGGTGGTGGGAAATTCAAGAACTCGGATTGAGCAATGAATATACTCGTAAAAGCGCAAAATCAGAAATCGGTTCTTTTTTGAAAATCCTTTTTGGTCTTGCTTTTTTAGACCCATCCGAACTTCAAACATTTTCTCATGAAAAAATAAAGCCAGTTCAACCATCAAGCGAAAGAGTTGACAAGTTTTGTAATTATGTTTTCAAAAATTATATTTCAAGTACACGGTCAGCGGGAAGCGAAAAAAAGTTTGCCTGAAATGACGACAAAAACGGGCAAGTGGATCTTTTTCCTGATACCCTAGAGTCTTAAAAAATCATTTGCGCAAAATC
>NC_046660.1:126304451-126317527 GCF_010883055.1 Belonocnema kinseyi | reverse complement strand
GACCGGGCGTATGGAATGTTTATGTTTGTATTGTTTACGTAGTTGAGTGATTACATCAAACTGTATCATTCAAAATCTCACCAGAAGTAAAACACGTGTAGAAAAGAGTAAATTCATTGTAGAACAATAGCAATATCATAGTGTATAATTGAATCTCCCAATACTTTCTTTACGTATAACAATTTATTTATGAAGTGTTTACGTATAAAAATTTATTTATGAAGTGTTCTTAACCATATCATTATGCCTAATCACAAATGGACTCATAGCGAAAACAGAAAAAAAATATGTGGACCTTGTGGCAAAAAAATAATTTTAAAAGGCAAAGTGTTAACATATAATATTAAGACATTGGAGTTTGAAACGTCAAATAAAAATAGTAAAGAAAAACGTACGGTTGTTTGGGCCGATTCTCAAGAACTTGTGAATGCTGTTGTGGAAAAGCGAGGTATTATTGGAAACTTTGTAATAAAAGTAGTAGCAGATGGTGGTCAGGGCTTTTTAAAAATATGTATTAGTATTATTCCTGAAGAGTACTTGCTAAATGATAGCGATTCAGATGAAGTACCATCAAAAAAAGTTAAATTGTCTGATGTACGTTGCAAAGAAACTGGTGTTAAAAAACTAATCATGTTATGCACAGTGCCGGACATTAAGGAGCCATACGGAAATATAAAGATTTTATTTGATTTAGTAAAAATAAATAGCATAAAATTTACTTTTGTGTCAGATTTCAAAGTTTTGTTAATAGTTAATGGACAGCAAACTGCAACTGCAACTTACCCTTGCCCTTATTGTTGTATAACTTTATCTGACATGAGAAATCATTCTCAAACTGCTATCAGTGATTATAGTGATAATTCGGATGGAGAATCAGAAGAGCCTTCTGATACAAATAATAAGTTATTTTTAAAAACTTATGGGCAGTTAAAGAAAGATTATAAAAAATTTGTATCGTTGAAAAACTCGCATAAATTAGCTAAATATTGCCACAGCACAATAAATGAGCCTTTATTTCAAGAGAGTGATGATGTATATATTCTTGAAAAGTGCGTAATTCCGGAATTGCATGTTCTACAGGGCTTTGTCAACCATTTATTTTGGGATGGTTTGGTACCATTACTTGGTAGGGAAACAGCATTATTATGGCCTAAAAAATTACATTTAATTTCAAAAAGTTACCATGGGGAAATCTTCGAGGGAAATGCCTGCCGAGAGCTGTTGCAAGAATCCGATAAACTCTTTGATGATGAAATATGTAGAAATGTTGGACGGTTACCTTTAGTACCTTATGTGGCTGCACTCAAAACCATGAACTACTGTAGAATTCTCTTCAATGCATATATGAAATGAAATTCTGATTTATGATCAAGTGTTATAAAGATAAAAAATCAATGAAAACTATATGTTATATGAAATAATTATATTCTATTTTTACTACAATATATTTATAATATAAGTAATAAAAAAGTATATTAAGTAACGAAGTACGCATTATTTCCAAAACCTGATATTAATATACATTTTCTAGGTTTAATCTCTCACGAATAGGGTCTTTTCTACAAATAAATCGCGAAAAACAATATTTTGACTATCAGGTGCGAAGATGAGCAGATTCGATTTTGCGCAAATGATTTTTTAAGACTCTAGGGTATCAGGAAAAAGATCCACTTGCCCGTTTTTGTCGTCATTTCAGGCAAACTTTTTTTCGCTTCCCGCTCACCGTGAGTAATACTAGTTTTCCACCCAACATTTGCGGTAATTTTTCTCCTACAACAACGCGTACAACGAATGGTTGTGAAGCACATCATTCGAAATTGAGCTCAATGTTTAACTGTTCCTATCCAAATATTTTCAATTTCACAGAAGCTTTAAAAGAATTTAAAGCCTCAACTTCTTTAAAGATGAGAAGCACTGGTCAAACGAGGGAAGACATTTAAGAAAAAGAACAATTTCTTATTGATGCAATGTTATCTTTGCAAGTAGGTTTCATAACTAGGCTGGAATTCGTTCGTTAAGTCTCCTGAAAATTTTTACCCGTATAGGTTTAAGAATAAGATACGAAAAATAGGAAGATATTTTAATACTATTTTTTATGTGACAATGGCTATTTTTAGTATTTTAGGAAATTCCAGTTTTAGCACAAAGTAAAATAAATAGCTGATGCAATGGGAAATATGTGAAATTTGTGTATGTATTTCAATTTCCGGCTTTTTCCTATCTTGAAGATTATAATTATTAACTTAACATTATTGACTGTACAATGACTGTACATTGACAATACATATTTCCCTACATTTTTTAAACACGCCAGCATCGAAAGTATAAATTACTATAGCAGAGAACGCTGCCAGTCCCAAGTGTGGAAAACGTGTGAAGGGAAAATTAGGGAAATAAGAATTGAAGGAATACGAGTGAAGCGGGCGATTGGAGAGGGAAAGAAGGGCCGCAGGGCGAGAACGCAAATCAGCGAGGCACCCCGTCGAATCTAACCATAGGTCGCAAGTCACCGGTAGCGATTTTTCCATGATTAGTGAATAGATTACCAAATATACGTACTCTTCAGCATAATTTACTCTATCATATTTTTGGACAAAATTGAACATTGTTTTCTCAAGATTTCCTGCAAACACCATAATTTTTGTTTAATTTACTTTTATTTTAGAATTATGTTATTCATGCTGAAATTCATTTTAGTAAACAAATATTAACAAGTCTTCAATTGACTCTGCCATAATAACCCTATAATCTGCCGACGTTAAACCATGCACCCTCACTGTCTGGAGATCCAAACCTTCTTCGTCGAGGAGACCCATTCTTAGACACTTGTCATTGACTATAATAAATAGCCACGCTGACACACCGCATTCTTGCCTAACACCTTGAATTATTCATATCAACAATAAACTGAAAATATGCTGTTGGTGCAAAATGTGAAGAATTTGAATTAGACAGACTTCCGGCAAATGCTGCATGCATTTTCGCTAATGAAATAAGTATTGTCTACTCGAGGCTAGTGCGTATTTGTCTCCTTATTTTTTCCTGTCTCTCATGGTACATATTTCCACTCGGGGGAAAAGTAATAGAACGCGAGCGACAGACTTGCCTGTTATTCTTCAACATATAAACGCTCGGATTTTCTCATTGAAGCGAAAGATAAATCTTGGCGGTCACTTTATGAGGAACCGTACTCTTCCGCATTCTATCCTTTTAAAAGCAAAGAATCCGTCCTAAGGGAGATACTAGGGATATAATTAAAGTGCACGATACTTCGCCCGTACGAAATCGACGATTTTTCGCGGCAGAACTTATTCTTCTTGAGAAATAATTCCCAGAGCAGATTTTTCATGAAAGTCGATATGTTTTTATTGTATTTCAGCCGTGTCTGTAAACCATCTTATAATTTTCTATTAACAGGTGTTCACATTTAGCTGTACTTTCTGTGTCAAAAGAAAGAGCTACTATTTTCAGATAAATTCATCTCATTTGAGGGCATGTGATACATTATGATGTCACGTATTACCGACCGTCCCATGTTATTTTTTCCGTTTGTTTAAAAATAGGGAAATTAAAATATTGAGCTAATTTCTTTTTTAAATGATAGGTATTATTATGGGAAAGGTCTGTCTGGTCATTTAAAGTTGCTTTATTATCGATAAATATTAATTTTTAATATTTACAATGTGCAGCACAGAGCCGTGTATTTCAATTTATTTGAATATTGAGAAAGCAACTTCAGAATAAGATGCGAGCGCCACCTAGCAGTTGTTGTTGCTAGAAGAAGCGCCCTTCCGGTTTCCTACCGACTGAGTCGGTAACGACGATAGAGTTTTAAATTTTGTAACGTGACTACATGTATAAATAAAAAAAATATTCGCAAATATGTGCTGCCACCTTCTCCGTTATGAAACCTCAGGTTTCTCTGATAGTGTTATTGGTAGCCTTTTTGTGAATTCTTGGTAACCATCCAAATTATTTCAAATCACTTGAATTCTTCGAAAAAAATTTTATATTTAATATTCTTTAAATACTTTTTAATCTTTCCAATTCTCCACATGCATTTAAAAACTATATTGTATTCTTTGAATATTTCGAATTCTCTGAATCATCTTGAATTCTTTCCATTATATTGTTTTTTTTATAAATTCTTTTAATTCTTCTGCATTCATAGAACTATTTAAATATTTTTTACAATCTTTTAACTGTTTTGAATTCTTTCGGATCCATTATGTACATATATATTTTTTAAATATTTTTAATACATTAAATTCTATTTGATTGTCTGAAATTCTTAATTTTTTCAAGTAATTTTTTAATACATTTGGATTGTTTAAATCCTTTTGAATTCTTTGTGTTCTATCGGAATGGCTCACATTCTCTTCAATTCGTTTGAATTTATTAAATTCGAAAGTGAAGAAAGGCTTTTGAAACTTCGAGATTCTACGAATTCTTTTGAATTCTATGATTACTTTAAAAGTCTTTAAACTTTTTTTAATTCTCGGAACTTTTTAAAATTCTTTTTTATATCTAAACTTTTTCTGGTTCTTTTTTTTCCATTGCGTTGAATTTGGTTTGAATTCTTTCAATTTTTCGAATTGAAATATTAAGCATAACTTGAAATTAAAAGCCACAACCCACAATTAAAAATCTATTTGATTTCTTTGAGTAATTTTAGATTCTTTGGCTTCTTCTAAATTCTTTAAATTCTTTGAACTCTTGAATTCTTTAAATAATTTTCAATAATTTTAGATATTATATTTCAAAGATAAGGCATTACTTGTCACTAAAATTAACAATATGAAGAATTAGTTTGAGTTTTTTAAATTGTTTCGAATTGTTTAAGAAACGTGAATATGTCACACGTGAACCATTTTTTTACCATTTTTTACTTACTTTTTCTACTTCCTACTTATTTCATATTTTATACAAAAATATGGTTACTTATTATATTAAAAAGCAAGGAAAGTAAAAAGTAGCGGTGATTTGACTGATGATTTTAATTTTCTTGTAAAAACTGAACTTTATGCTTTAAAGTTGGAAAACGAAAACAAAAATAATAATTTTGACCTCAACTTAGGAGAACGCAAATATTTATATTATTAAAAAAATACTTTTGGATTATTTACTGCTTTCACCTTCTTGCAATAATTTTAATTGTTTGATTAGTTTGAATTCTTTTCAATTGTTTGCATTCTGTTGGATTCTTCGCATTCTTTTGATTTATTTTTATTTTTATAATTCAAAAAAGAAGTATTGCTTAAAATTAAAATTAATTTAATTCTTTAAGGCTTTTTAAATTCTTTGAAAACTTTTGAATTCTTTAAGCCTTTTTAAATTCTTTGAATTGTTTTATAAATTTAGATTTTTCAAAATTTTTTTTAATTTTTTGTATTCTGTTAAATCCTTTCAATTTCTTTAAATTTCTTAAATTCAAATATTAATTACAATTTAAAATTAAAAGCAATTAACTAAAATTAAAAATGTATTTAAGTACAATGAATGCTTTTAAATTCTTTTTAATTTTTGTAATTCTTTGAATTCGCTTGAAATCCGTGTAATTTTTTGAGTTCTTTGCACTCTGTTGCATGGTTTTCATGCCTTGAATTAAAAAATTAATTATCAATTAAAATTGATATTGATATTTTAAAATCAAGAAGTATTTATTTGAATTCTTTGAATACATTTTGAGTCTTTGAATTCTTAAAAAAAATTTAAATTATTTTACATTTTTTAATCCAGTTAAGTCTTTGGAATTGATAGAATTTTTTAAAGTCTTTTTAATTCTTAGAATACTTTTCGAATATATTCAATTCTCTGAATACTTTTGAATTTGTTGCAATCTGTTGACTTGTATTCACGCTTTAACCGTGTTGATTTGTTTAAATTAGAAAATGGAGTATAACTTAACCTTAATAATAACAAATTAAAATTAAGATGAGTTCATTTTAATTTTTTGAATTATTTAAAATTATTTTGAATTCGTTTGATATCTTTTCAGAACTTCTGAATTATTTTATATATTTACACTTCTTTTTATTATTTGCATTCTATTGAATCCTTTGATTTTTTAGTTCTTTAAATACAAATATTATTACTTCATATTAAAAGCAAAGACCTAATACTAAAAGTCATTTCAATTCATTAAATACTTTTTAATTCTTTCAAGTTTTCAAATTCTTTTAAATTCTTTTAAATCCTTTGATTTCGTTTGTCTTTTGTCTTGACCTTGAATTTTTTGAAATATACTGAATACTTTTTAATTCTCTAAATTCTTTTGGATACGTTTAAAAGTTTTTAATTAGCAAATAAAGGATCACTTTTTACTCACCAAAAAATAAATGTGTAGAGTAAAGCGTAGAACATTTTTTTATGATTCTTTGAATTCCTTCAAATTCTTTGAATTCTTTTTATTTCTTCAAATTCATTTGAATTATTTGAATTCTGTTTATTCTTTAGAATTCTGTGCAATGCATGGCACTGTTTTAGTGCTTTGAACTATTTGAAACCTTTGAATTCATAAATTAAGTATTGCTTAACATTGATATTAACAAATTAAAATTACGAAGATTTCCTTTGAATTCTCTAAAAACTTTCGTATTCTTTAAATTTTTTGAATTCTTTTGAATTTTTTGAATTAATTAAATTCTTGTAAATCATTTAACTAGTCTAAATTTGGTGTATTCTTTATAATGATTTGCAATCTATAGCACTGTTTTGGTGCTTTGAATTTTTTGAAACATTTGAATTGAATATTTAAGTTTTGATTAATATTAATATTAACAATATAAAATCAAGAAGATTCAGTTTGAATGAAGTAAAACCTTTCGTGTTCTTTAAATTCTTTGAGATGTTTTGAATTCTTTAAATTCTTTTGGATTCTTTTGAATTATTTTGAAATCTGTGAATCCGTGAAAAATTCATCAACATGCAAATAAAGAATCAATTACTGCTTCACAAAAAATGCAGCATTTAACAGTAAGTTTATAATTTACATGCTTTAAATTTATTTACAAAAATTATAATCATTATTCTTACTCACAAAGGAAAGCCAACCGCTCTCATCCACCCTCTGGCTTTCCATTTTTCAAAGTGCAGAACATCTTTTTTCTGATTCTTTGAATTCTTTGAAATCTTTTGAATCCTTTTGAATTTTGTTGAATTCTTTGAATTCTTTTGAATTATTTTGAATTCTTTGAACCCTTTTAAATTCTTTGATTTTTTTATTTATTTGAATTCTTCGAATTCTTTAAATTATTGCAATTCATTTAAACTCGTCTAAATCCTGTGTATTAATTAGAATTATTTGCAATCTTTGACACTGTTTTGGTGCTTTGAATTTTTTGAAACTTTTGAATTCAGTAATCAAGTATTGCGTAACATTAATCTTAACAATTAGAAATTCCGACGATTTAGTTTACATTAATTAAAACCTTTCGTATTCTTTGAATTATTTTGATTTCTTTGAATTCTTTGAATTCTTTAAATTCTTTTGAATCATTTAAACTCATCTGAATTCTGTGTATTCTTTAGAATCATTTGCAACATGTAGCACTGCTTTGGTGCTTTGAATTTTTTGAAACCTTTGAATACAAAAATCAAGTATTACTTAACATTAATATTATAAACTTAAAATTTCGAAGATATGTTTAAATTCTGCAAATCCATTCGGGTTCTTTGAATACTTTTGAATGCTTTTAAATTCTCTTAGTTCTTTTAAATCCATTTGAAATTCATCAACATGCAAATAAGGAATCACTTATTTCTTCACAAAAATGAAGTATTTAACAGTAAATTTATAATTTAGATGCTTTAAATTTATTTTATTTATTTACCAAAACTATAATAATTATTCTTACTCACAAAAGAAAGACAAACGCCCTCATCCATCCTCTGGCTTTTCATTTGTTAAAGTGTAGAACATCTTTTTTTATGATTCTTTGAATTCTTTGAAATCTTTTGAAATCTTTTGAATTCTTTGGATTTCTTTGAATTCTTTGGATTCTTTGAATTCTTTTGAATTCTTTGAAATCTCTTGAATTCTTACGAATTCTTTGAATTCTTTTGATTTCTTTGAATTCTTTATATTTTTGTACATCATTTAACTCGTCTAAATTTTGCGTATTCTTTAGAATGTTTGAAATCTGTAGCACTGTTTTGGTGCTTTGAATTTTTTGAAACCTTTGAATTATAAATTGAATTATTGCTTAGCATTAAAATTGTAAACTTGAAAATGCAGAGATTTCGTTTGATTTCTTTAAAACCATCCGGATTGTTTGAATTCTTTTAAATACTTTTGAATTCTTTGAATTCGTTGAAATCTTTTGAATACTTTGGATTCTTTGAATTCTTTGAACTCTTTTAAATACTTTGAATTCTTTTGATTTCTTTGAATTCTTTAAATTCTTGTACATAATTTAACTCGTCTAAATTTTGTGTATTCTTTAAAATGATTTGCAATCTGTAGCACTATTTTGGTGCTTTGAATTTTTCGAAACCTTTGAATTCTAAAATAAATTATTGCTTAACATTAATACTATATGCTTAAAAATGCGGAGATTTCGTTTGAATTCTTTAAGACCATTCAGATTCTTTGAAATCTTTTGAATACTTTTGAATTCTTTGAATTCCTTGAAATCTTTTGAATACTTTGGATTCTTTGAATTCTTTGAACTCTTTTAAATTCTTTGAATTCTTTTGAATTCTTTCAATTCTTTTGAATTCTTTGCATTCTTTAAATTCTTGTAAATCATTTAAACTCGTCTAAATTCTGTTCATTCTTTAGAATGATTTGCAATCCGTAGCACTGTTTTGGTGCTTTAAATTTTTTGAAACCTTCAAATACAAAAATCAAGTATTACTTAACATTAATACTAATAACTTAAAATTACGAAGATTTCGTTTGAATTCTTCAAAACCATTCGGATTCTTTGAATACTTCTGAATTCTCTTAATTCTTTTGAATCGATTTGAAATTCATTAACATGCAGATAAGGAATCGCTTATTCCTTCATAAAAAATGAAGTATTTAACAGTAAATTTATAATTTATATGCTTCAAATTTATTTTATTTATTCACAAAAACTATAATAATTATTCCTACTCACAAAGGAAAGACAACCGCCCTCATCCACTCTCTGGCTTTCCATTTGTTAAAGTGTAGAACATCTTTTTTTATGATTCTTTGAATTCTTTGAAATCTTTTGAATCATTTTGAATTCATTTGAATTCTTTTGAATTCTTTTAAATTTTTTGAATTCTTTGGATTCTTTGAATTCTTTTGTATTCCTTGAACTCTTTTAAATTCTTTGAACTCTTTGAATTCTCTTACATTCTTTGAATTATTTGAATTAATTAAATTCTTGTAAATCATTTAACTGGTCTAAATTTGGCGTATTCTTTAGAATGATTTGCAATCTATAGCACTGTTTTGGTGCTTTGAACTTTTTGAAACGTTTGAATACAAAAATCAAGCATTACTTAACATTAACATTATGAACTTAAAATTACGAATATTTCGTTGGAATTCTTTAAAACAATTCAGACTCTTTAAATTCTTTTGAATACTTTTGAATTCTCTTAATTCTTTTGAATCCGTTTAAAATGCATCAACATGCAAATAATGAATCACTTATTGCTTCACAAAAAATGCAGTATTTAACAGTAAATGTATAATTCAGATGCTTCAAATTAATTTTGTTTATTTACAAAAAATATGATAATTATTCTTACACACGAAGGAAAGGGGACCGCCCACATTCACCCCATAGCTTTCCGTGTGTTCAAAATCAATGGAATTTATTTTAATTTTGTGTATTTTTAATATTTTTTTGCAATCCGTTGACTTTTGCATGTTTTGAAATTTTTTAAACCTTTGTATTCAAGAATTAAGTATTGCTTAAAAATAATATTAACAACTTAAAACTAGGCAGATTTCATTTGAGATCTTTGAATACATGTGTGGCACATGAGCAGGACTTAGTCAATATCCGGCACATTAAGGAAAGAAATGATCAGGACTTAGTAAATATCCGGCCAATTAAGGTAAGACATAAATAGGACTTAGTCAATATCCGGCCAATTAAAGCTAGACATGAGCAGGACTTAGTAAATATCCGGTCAATTAAGGAAAGGCGTAAGTAGGACTTAGTCAATATCCGGCAAATTAAGACAAGAAATGATCAGGACTTAGTAAATATCCGGCCAATTAAGGTAAGACATAAATAGGACTTAGTCAATATCCGGCCACTTAAAGCTAGACATGAGCAGGACTTAGTAAATATCCGGTCAATTAAGGAAAGGCGTAAGTAGGTAGGACTTAGTCAATATCCGGCCAATTAAGGCAAGAAATGAGCAGGACTTTGTGAATATCTGGCCAATTAAGGCAAAACATGAGCAGGACTTAATCAATATCCGGCCAATTTAGGCAAGACATGAGCAGGACTTAGTAAATATCCGGTCAATTAAGGAAAGGCGTAAGTAGGACTTAGTCAATATCCGGCCAATTAAGGCAAGAAATGAGCAGAACTTTGTGAATATCTGGCCAATTAAGGCAAAACATGAGCAGGACTTAATCAATATCCGGCCAATTTAGGCAAGACATGAGCAGGACTTAGTAAATACCCGGCCAATAAAGGCAAGACAGGAGGAGGACTTAGTCAATATCCAGTCAATGAAGGCAAGATATGAGCAGGACTTAGTTAACTACAAATTGGGAGATTGAAATTTAAATGATTTTAAAATAAGGTATATTCCAAAATAAAAACTAAATGCTTTGCAATTACAAAATGCTCCAAATGGAACTTGCTAAAATTAAAGTTTTCAAGAGAAATCCATATATTTTTAATTTTTATGAGCTTAAAATTGTGAATCTTTTAATTTTAGTCGTGATTTATGTATTATTTCGTATTATTATTATATTGGGTTTTTAAGAAAGTCTTCCGACACAAAAAACAAGTAGCATTGAAAAATGCTTTATTTTAATAGTAAAAGATTCTACACTAATGTAAGCTGCCTCTGAAATTAGAACTCGTACCTAACGCTCTAGTAGTAGACTTTGTACACCTGCAGTCCAAAATTATTTTGGTCGTAAATGAAAAAATTCGTCCAGTGGATTTTTCAGATCTGTTAGATCATCAAATTTTTCATCCTGTAAATAATGTTTAAAGCTCGAAATAAATGTAGGCGGTAGGTACTGAAGTCTCGTGAATATGATGGGTGTGGGTGGCATGTTAATCCAATATTAAATACTTACAACTCTTCAACAGATTTAGGTTTTGCTAGCGTGTCTCACTTGAAATTGGTATTTTTAAATGAAAATAATTAAATTTAAATCCAATTATTTATATATATTTTTTAATACTGTCCGCCTCGCGGGTACACTATCGTCACGCGCTTCGCTTTTTTTGCAAGTTTGAGCACGCCTAGGGCGCACGACTCTTGATTCTCGCATTTAAAGCTCCTTCGGCTTTAATGAAGACATTCTCATCACGCATCTCATGTTTCGCACTCGATTTTGTCTAAAATGCGATTTTTTGTACGCTATGTGCAACGCTATTATATCATTTGTATATTATATTTATTTCTGCACCTCGGGCTGGCACGGCTTATTCAGATATTGCAAAATAATTTATAAAGTTTATTTTTTTCATGGTTACTTTAATATTTGCTACTTATTTTCCATTAATTTTTATTCTCGGCTTCCATTAAAAATGGATCTTTTTTATGAATTTATATTATCACAATTTATAATTTGTATTGGTATTAAAACATACGTATTTCCATTATTTTGATAAAAATTTTTTTTAAATGCATGCATCATAAAAAAATGGTGGTACTAAACTTTTCAATGCAACTTGTTCCGTTTTCCATAAATTAAATTTCTTTATTCTCAATGTTATTTATAACGATTTAAGCCAAAACTAGCCATCCGACCCTTAAGTGACTCAAAGAAAATTTGTAACTATAATTTAGGGATAAATTGTAGTAGTTAAAATGTTATTGTAGTGTGTATCGATTTTTCCAAAAGTTATTTATTTTTAATGTATTCTTATAACAAAAGTTTATTACAAATTTGTAGATCTTTTTAAAAAGCACAATTTTTCGTGATTCGCGTATTTTCGTATTTGGAATCATGTTCCCCATGATTTGATTTTTTTTATTGCCAACGTTATTTTTCAGGATTAATAGAAAAATGACGTATTCTGTCATAAAGTCATTAATAATCAATTATGTAGATCATTTGTTGGTGAACAAAGTTTGTCTCTTTATTTTTTTCGTAACTTGTGTTCTTTGTCTAAAAGCTTAATTTTTCTATTTTTAATGATGTTTTTAACGGATCAAATATTGAAAATATCATAACTATATAACATTATTGCATATAGATACAATATATCTAAGATTGATTGGCAGACTTGACCAAGGTATCCTTGGGTTTTTGGTGTCGCTGATTCCGAATCCGAGGTCCTTTAACCTATATCACATCAGGTTCGAGCTCATTTGAAGGTAAAATTTAAAAAAAAGCTGATACAGAAATGTAGAAAAATAGATATATAAGTTTGATGGTTTCAAAATCCGAATACGGGGTTTGCTTAAACGCTTTATGCCATTTAGAAAGAGGATCCATTTTCTTAGCATAATCTTGGGATGTTCTTGAGATAACCATTGAACCTCCTGTAGATGACCTTAAGAGCATTCATTACGTGGCATTTTTCTGCTTTACCCTGAAGTGATATTGAGTTGACCTTGAAATTAGCTCCAATTGACATCAAGCCCCGAATATAGAATCAGAAACCTTAAAAACTTATAATTGGATTTAAATCTAATTATTTTTGTTTAAAAATACCAATTTTTAGATGAAACACAACGGCGTAACCTAAATATGTAAAAATTTTTTAATATTTCGTATTTAATGTCAAAAGCGAACGTAACTCATACTTTCGTGTTTGTGAATGAAGTATTATCAAATTTCGTTTTATCCAACTAGAAATGAAACTTTGTCAAAGTGTCCATATGTCCCGAGTTTACCCAACTGAGTTTAGTAAAGTTTCTCGAATTATTTTTCTCCGTGTATAGTTTAT
>NC_046660.1:126281723-126304351 GCF_010883055.1 Belonocnema kinseyi | reverse complement strand
ATAAACTATACACGGAGAAAAATAATTCGAGAAACTTTACTAAACTCAGTTGGGTAAACTCGGGACATATGGACACTTTGACAAAGTTTCATTTCTAGTTGGGTAAAACGAAATTTGATAATACTTCATTCACAAACACGAAAGTATGAGTTATGTTCGCTTTTGACATTAAATACGAAATATTAAAAATTTTTACATATTTAGGTTACGCCGTTGTGTTTGATCTAAAAATTGGTATTTTTAAACAAAAATAATTAGATTTAAATCCAATTATTTTTATTTCAAATAAAAGATTTTACAAATTTAACAAATTTCAGATTCTGTTCAAGTTTTTCATCAGAAATAAACATTTTTATTACAAAATTATTATTTTTTAAAGAAGATTCATAATTTTTTAACAATTCTAAGTTAAGTTCACGTTTGACATCGAATCTGAAATATTCACAATTTTTCAAACAAATTTGGGTTATGATGGTGTGTTTCACCCGAAAATTGGTATTTTTAAACAAAAATAATTATATTTAAATTTAATTATTTTTATTTTGAATAATAAAATTTACAAATTTGAATCAGTTCGGATTCTGTTAATGTTTTTCATCGAAAATGAACATTTGCATTAAAAATTATTAGTAATTAAGGAAGATTCATAATTTTTTAACAGTTTTAAGTTACGTTGGCATTTGACATTGAGAATAAAATATTTACAATTTCTCGACAAATTTATGTACTGTTTTTGCGTTCCACCTGAAATTGGTATTTCTAAACAAAAATAATTAGATTTAAATCCGATCATTTTTATTAAACAAAAAAGGAATGACAAATTTGAACAATTTTGGATTTTGCTAAATTTTTTCATCAGAAAAAAAATTTTTTATACAAAATTATTAGTTTTTAAAGAAGGTTCATAATTTGTTAACAATTTTAGGTTAAGTTTGCTTGTGACATTGAATACGAAATATTTACAATCTTTCAGCAAATTTGGGTTATGATAGTATGTTTCCCTCGATAATTTGTATTTTTAAACAAATATAATTATATTTAAATTTAATGATTTTTATTTTAAATTATAGAATTTACAAATTTGAATCAGTTCGGATTCTGTTAAAGTTTTTCATCAGAAATGAACATTTGCATTAAAAAATTATTATTAATCAAGGAAGCTTCATAATTTTTCAACAATTTTAAGTTGAGTTGGCGTTTGACATTAAGAATAAAATATTTTCAATCTCTGGACAAATTTAGGTAATGTTGTTGCGTTTCACCTAAAATTGGTATTTCTAAACACAATAATGAGAATTAAATCCGATCATTTTTATTTAAAAAAATAGAATTTACAAATTTGAACAATTTTGGAATGGAAGTTTCTAATGTGTCCCCTAAGGATTTACATTTTTCTTGCACCTTCTTCTTTATTCCTTTACACACCCCCCACACACTTACTTGACGGTAGAAGGGGGTCTACAGTTTAAGGTGGGTTCCGAACCACCAAGAACAGCAGCCTTAAGTACTTAGAGAAAACCTTTTTCTCTAGAGGTACCGGTCCCTCGACTCTCCGGAGATGAACAACTCCCTTGCTAGGCTAGTATTCACCACATGGGCCGCCGAGACTCTTCCATAATTTAAGGTTATGGTAATAAACATTTCTATAACAAAATTATTAGTTTTTATGAAATTTTAACAATATAATAATTTTAAGTTAGTTGGCGTTTGACATGGAAAATTTATATTTTTAAAGAAACATCATTATAATTTGAACACATTTTTTTCACAGATTGCGTTATTACTAGTAAAAAATTATTAGATTGAAAAAATGTGGTTTTTTTAGGTTAAATTAGCGGTTGCTATTATATATTTCAAAGAATATTTATATTTTAGAAGCTAATTAAAGTTATTTTAACTTTTGTACATATATTATCAAGAATAATTGCTGAAATCGATAAGCATCAGCAAACCTTTTTGCAAGAAATCGATTGACTTTAAGTCTTATGAGTGCATATTTAAAAAGACATGATAAAACCGATTTTTTAATATTATATTTTGCTTATTATTTAAACAATAATTGATCATTTTTCAATGAAAGCTTCTAAAGAAATTAAAATATATAACTTATTGAATGATTTTGTACAATTTCATAAGAAAAAAGAGTTGAATTGTACTAGCTCATTTGAAATTAAGGGGGATTGTAATTGTAATATTTATAATTAAAAGCATTCAAAATTAAATAAAGAAAAACTGCAAACTTTTTAATTTGAACAATTTTAAATTCAAAGCGATTAAGATTTGACAATCTAATATTTAAAATTAATATAAATAGTTCAAAGTAAAAGCTTTTAACAGAACCTTGAAACTTAAACGAAGGCGAACCTCATTTAAAACTGAACAAATTTATAGTAACCAAAAATTGTGATACTGAAACGTTTATCTAATCAAACACTTTAATACATAAATGATTTGAAATAAATTAAAACAACTGAAAAAACTAATTATATTTAAATTTCTAATTATACTTTCGAAAATTTAATGAACTTGTAAATTCAAGACCCTAAAATTGTAACCATTTAAAATTACCAAAAGTATTCGTTTTCTGATGTATCAATTTCATTTTCATAGTTTAATTTCCATCTTTTTTATTTTCTATTGAAACTAAAGTATTATAACTAAAACCGGACAATTTCAGATATTACATTTCTAACAAATTATTAAATAATTTCAATAATTTAAAGGGATTTCAAAGCTATTTTTTATAAGACTTCAATATTTAATTAGATTTTACGAAAATACCGTGAAAAATAGAAAGTTAAAATTTCGATCGAAATGATTTAATATATGTACATGAAAACAATCTCAAAAAAGCAATTATAATATTTAAAAAGACCCAAATAATTTTATTTTAAAAAGTTTGTATTGAACTTGACAATTTAGTTAAATTTTACGAAAATACAGTGAAAAAATAGAAATTTAAATTTTCCATCCAAACGTTTCAAAATACGAGGAAAAATCCCAAAAAGCAATAATAACTTTTCAAAAGTCCTAAATAATCATTTTATTTTAGCAATTTTTTTGGACTTCACAGTTTAGTTTAATTTCACGAAAATACTTTCGAAAATTTACATTTTGATCCAAAAGAGTGAAATACAGCAAAAAATCTGAAAACGGAATCATAACTTTTAAAAGGCCTAAGCAATTTTATGTTGAAATTTTTTGGTTGGGCTTGACAATTTAGTTTCATTTTACGTAAACACCGCAGGAAAATAGAAAATTGAAATTTTGATTCAAACGACTCAAAATACTGGAAAAAAATATCAAATAAAAATTATAACTTTGGCAATGTCCTAAACAGGAATGATAACTTTTGAAAAGTCCTCGAAAATCTTATTTTAGTAATTTTGTGCAAGACTTGACAAATTAGTTTAATTCTACAAAAATATAGTCGAAATTTTGAACATTTAAATTTTGTTCCAAACGATTCAAAATAAAGGAGAAAATCTGAAATAGGAATTATAACTTTTAAAATTCCTAAACAATTTGACTTAAAACTTTTTTTATTAGACTTGACAATTTAATTTAATTTTACGAAAATACCTTGGGAAAATAGGAAATTCACATTTTTATCGACACGATTCAAAATACGGCGAAAAATCTCAAAAAGGAATTAAAGATTTTGAAAATTAATTTTGAAATTTTGATCCAAACGATTCAACATATAGAAAAAAATCTCAAAAAGGAATTCTTCTACCTTTTAAAAGTCCTAAACAATTTTATTTCATAATAAAAAAAGTCGCGAAAGAGGAATTATAATTTTTTTAAAGTCCTACATAATTATATTTTAACCATTTTTTTATTGGGCTTGATAGTTTACTTTAATTTTTCGAAAATAAAATGGAAAAATAGAAGAATCAAATTTTGGATACAAACGATTCAAAATACGTGGAAAAATCTTTAAAAGAAATTATAACTTTTGAATTCGTTTTAATTTTACAGAAACAAATTGGAAAATAAAAATGGCAAATTTTAATCCAAACATTTCAAAATACAGGAAAAGATTTCAAGAAAGGAATTATAAATTTTTAAAAGTCCTACAAAATTTTATTTTATCCATTTTTTGGAAAGGCTTGTAATTTTAGTTTAATTTATCGAAAATACTGTGGTAAAGTATAAAACTGAAATTTCGAGCGAAATGAATCAAAATACAGCGTAAACTCTCGAAAAGGAACAATCATAACTTTTAAAAACTCCTAAAAATCTGTCTTGTAACCCTTTTTTCTTATTAGAAAAAAATAAGATAGCAAATTTTGTATTAAAGTCACATTGATTCTTACCTTCAATCCCACCAAGTTTTTTAATGCCTGGCATTGCGTTTTAAAATCTATTTCTAACCTTTCAAACCAGTGGGGCTAACTTCTTCATAATGAATTTATGTAGTTTGATTTTAAAATATCATATGGAACTTTCCTATTTGAACTTAACAACTGTGAAAAATGTGTCAACATAAATATTTTAATCTCTAATAGTTACGCCGGATGTTACTGTGATCTTACAACGATTTCCCCGTTACCGGCGCAGTTTCTAGAGACTGGCCACTAAGTATGGACATAGGAAACACGGGACTAAGCATCCCATCGTAACTTGGCGAGCGGGGTTGAATCCACGGGAGGGGAGAGAATTCCATGAGTGGGGAGAGCCGCCATCTTACGTTGTGCCATTTGATTATGCGCACGAGCATTTTTGCCGACAAACTGTCAATGAAAATATAAACATGTGGGCGCTGCCATGTTTGTCGCGCGGCATCAGAAGGTGGCGGACCTCCCCCCTCATTGCATCACCCCCGCAATGGCACTAGACACTCGCAATTAGTGAATGAAAATGCCATATGGTAAGCTGTCACAATCAAATAAATTAAAATACAAAGCTTTGATGTGAACACTATAAATATTAAAAATATATATATAGCAATTTTAATTAACCAGACAGACCTTCTCCATAATATCACCTATCATTTAAAATAAAAATTAGCACGATATTTCAATTTCGCCTTTTTTAAATTAGCGGAAAAAATAACATGGACGGTCGGTCATTTATGATTTTAAAATGTACCACATGCCCTTAACCATAAAAAAATCTGCCCGCTGCGCTTGCCCATCCTCTTCGCATGCTGTGCTTGCAATTTCGAACAATTTTTTTCGAGACACCCTGAATCCGAAAAAACCGGTTTTATGAATGTGACTGTATGTCGTTATCGTTGACTGTATACCGGACAATTTTCGAACGACTAATCGAATTGGATTGTCCTTTGGCAAACCCTTTGAGAGCCAAAAAAGGAAGATCAAGTTCGTTAACCAGCTATTTTACATATAAATTCAAAAAGTAGAGCATTTTTAATATTTTGGATACCCCTTTTTTAATATTGGGAAATTCAATGTAGGGCCATTTATAACACACGAAGATATTAACACTTCATGTCTATGACTATTTTAAATAAAAATCAAATTAGCAGATTTATAGGATTTTCAAAATTAAAAAAAAACAAAAATGAACATTTTGAGCCAGACAACGGAAGATATAAAAAAGTAGTGTCAATAAAAACTTCATTTCTTGCAGGCTATACAAGATTATTATAACAACTTTTTGAATTTTGTTAAATTACATTCTCATCATGATGATAAGGTATTAGGTTTATGTACAAATTAAATATCACAGATTTCTTTAAATCTCAACGTTTGGGATGATACTTTGACACAAGCTTTGAGAAACAAAAAAGGAAGATCGAGTTCGTTTACCAGCTATTTTGGATAAACATTCAAAAAGCTAGAGCATTTTCAAAATTTTTGAGAGCACTTTGTTTAATATTTAAAATTTCATGTACGGTTATTTAAAATAAATGAAAATACGAATAATAATTGATCGCTGTAGCTTTTTTCGAGAAAAAATAAATTACTAGAGTTATAGCATTTTCAAGGTCCAAAAAAACAAACGGAAATAAACATTTTAAGCCAAGCAAGGCACGATGTGAAGAAAAGTCAAGAGAAAAAAACGTTATTTTTTGGAGGCCCTACAAGATTATCATAAAAACTTTTTGCATTTTTAAAAAAAATTGAAAATTCAAATTTTTTTCTCATAAACAATAATGATTGATGAAATGTTATATTATAACACAGTGAAACTCGAAGACAGTGCTGGCTTTGGAAAACAAAACATAAAGAATGTCGCTCCGTGTGTTAACGCTGTTGTTTATTTGTTGGTTTTACGATGGTATCTGTCTGTTTGTCGTTATCGTTGTTCTCGCCGTCTTTATATCAGATAACTTTCGAAAGACTAACCACATTTAATTGTGCTTTGGCGCACGCTTCGGCTCCTCGACTGCCCTTTCGCGATTTAGTTTCATTACTTCACGCGTTAGTGGATTATCAAGAAGACCCGGGGCCCGATTTTTAAACACCACTTCGTAGGGGGTTCGCTTTGTCACTTAATGCTCGCAATTGTTAATAGCCCATTGCACGTCCCACAATTTGTCGTCCCAGTCGCGATTTTCGTCATCGTCCGTGATACTAGCGAGACAAGTCGAGAGTACTCGATTTGTTCGCTCTACCTGCTCGTTAGCGCGTGGAACCCCGGGTGCGATTTTTACGTGTTGAATTTCATATTCCTCACAGAATTTATCAAATTCTGCGGCGGTAAAAGCAGTACCCCTGTCGCTAATTATCCGATCCGGTTTCCCGTAATGAGCGATCAATTCCCTTATCATTTGAACAGCTCCCACGGCTGACTTGTCTTTTACAGCTTTCAGGACCGTGTACTTACTGTACCCACAGACAATAGCGCCCACGTATTTATTTTCACGTTCGGAAACAACATACGGACCTGCATGATCCACGTGAACGCCCTGAAAAGGAGTAGTCCTTTTTCCAAAGGGTGCAAGTATCCCGGCTTTTTACCGTTGGGTGTCTTATAATAAAGGCAATTAATGCACCTTCGTATGTGCTCATTTACGAATTCACGCGTTTTCGGGAAATAATAATTTTCTTTCAACTTTCCAAGGGTTTTGTCTACACCCAAATGAGCCAATCTACGATGAGCCTCCGCGACTGACTCATGTCGTAAATCGACAGGCACATATAAGAGAAAACGTTCCTTCTTCTTGCGATATACTCTCGCATTACACATCGTGAATCGTTCATGGGTGTCTTGATCCCCCTCCTCTAATTTTTCCCGAATCTGCATGATTTCTTCACTTCCCCTCTGCATCGCGGCGACCCAGTCCGTCGTAACCCGCAACCCCATTACTGGTATCCCCACCAAGCCTAGTTCTTCGGCTGGTTCCACAGGATTTCGACTAAGCCCGTCTGCCACGACATTACTTGCCCCCTTGAGGTACTCGATCCGATAGATGAATTCGGTGAGACGCACAAACCACCGTCCGATTCGCGCGCCCAAGTCCCTCTTCGATTCAAGCAATTTGAGGCTATTGCAGTCAGTTCTGATGGTAAAAATGGCTCCGATTAAATAAATGCGGAATCGTTCAAGTGCGCACACGATCGCAAGTGCCTCTTGCTCGTATGAGTGATACTTCGATTCATCCTTGCTGGTCTTCCGGCTAAAGTAACACACGGGATGCAGTTTGCCATCCTTTTGTCTCTGAAATAAAACCGCCCCCAGCCCTATCTGACTCGCGTCCGTGTGCACCTCAGTTTCCGCCCCTGGTGTATAAATCGCAAGTACCGGCTTCTCGAGCAACCGTTGCTTCAATGTGTCGAAAGCCCTCTGCTGATCCGGCCCCCATTCGAATTTCACGTTTTTTGCTGTTAAGTCCGTTAGAGGTTTCGCGATCAACGAAAAGTTTTTGATGAATCTGCGACAGAAGGTCGCCGTTCCGACGAATAAGCGTACCCCACCCACATTCGTTGGTCGCGGAAAATCTTTAATAGCACTTAGAATTTTTGTTCCTGGCGAAATTTCTCTTCGGACAACGTAAAACCCAAATACTCCACTTTGCGTTTAAAAAAATGACACTTCTCTAACTTCATTGTTAGATTCGCGGCTCTTAGTGCGTCAAAAACCTTCCGCAAGTTCTCAAGACCCTCCTCAAAATTTTCTGAGGGTATTATTGCATCGTCGATATAAATTTGTACAGTTTCAGGCTGTAAAGAGCCAAAAACGCGACACATCAAACGCTGAAATATAGCGGGTGCATTACAAAGACCGAAGGGCATGCGTTTAAAATGAAATTGGCCATCTGGCGTTACGAATGCTGTTTTGGGTTGCGAGTCTTTAGCCACCGGAATCTGATAGTATCCGGTTGCTAAATCTAAAGTGGTAAAGTACTTTTTACCCCCTAGTCGGTCTAAGAGATCATCTACTCTCAGAAGCGGATAGTGATCCTTCACACTTAATTTATTAAGAGCGCGAAAATCAACGCACATGCGTATCTCACCAGACGCCTTTCTTACCAGCAGCATCGGACTCGCATATGATGAACAGCTTTCCTCCACGATGCCTGCTTCTTTCAGCTCCTTGATGAGATCCTTCGTCTGTTCTCGTTCACTGCATGACAGTCGATATGGACGGTAATAAACAGTTTTGCCGTCCTCTGTCTCAATCTCCATCTCAAGCGCATTGCTGCACCCGAGTTGCGCCACGTTCCGCGCTATCAGGTCCCTGTACTCGTTTATGAGGGCGAGTACCCTCTCCGCCTGCTCGCCTTCCAAATCCGTGTCTATTTCTATTCGAGTTACTGGCACATCATTTACTTCACGTCCCCCCACTTTAGCCTCGCTACACTTGTGCGCCCGAGTCACTACACTACCTTCTGGCACTTTGAGAGGCGCACTTGAGAGATTCAACACAGGAAGCACTGCCTGCCCTTTTTCGTCGGTTTTGACTATGCAACGTGGAATAAGATGTTCTGATTCTCTCGTATCACCAGTCACAAATAATTCTGTATATTTAAAATCCGTCTCGACACAGATTCTACCCACGTAATTATCCGGTACTTCATACGAGTTCACGGCACATAACACAGTTTTCACCGATTCACTCACCGCTCCTGTCGTTAATGTATCTCGTCTTTCTTCGATTAACAGCTGATCGGCCATGCTGGTAATTACCACGTGTCGTTGCTCAGTATAAGGGTGACCCACGAGCAAGGGCACCGCTTGATCTTCGTCAGGTACCACGTGAACGTCCACCCGGGCCTCAACCCCGTCGATTGATAAGGACCCGGTCATACGTCCAATTGGCAGCACGATGCCATTTCCGTACCCCACGAGAGCTTCACTTTCGCCCTTTTCCATCTCAAACGATTGTCCATTTAGAAACGCGTTCTGTGAAATGTATGGTAACTTTGCCAACTTCGCATTGTAACGCATATATGTATATGTACATATATGTAATGCACACATTTTACACGCGATTCATAAATAGATTAGGTAGAGACTTTCGACGACAAAAATGATGTAAAGTGTAGATTTATTTGAAAAGAAAAAAAATCTGCCCGCTTAGTGGACACATTCTCATCGCACGTTATGATAGTCTTATAGGTCATTCAAAAAGCAACATTTTTGTTTTCTTGATTTTTTTTATATCGTGCGTTAGCTGGCTTAAAATGTTCATTTTCGTATGTTTTTCAAATTTTGTAAATGTTATAACCCTGGTAAATTTTTATTTTATCCAAAAAGTCATTAGAATAAATAGTTCGACTTTTGAAATACTATAAATAACTGTACAGTGAATGTTCGAATTTTGAAAAAAGTGGTCTAAAAAATATTGAAAATGCGATCACTTGTTGAATATTTATCGAAAATGGCTAGCTAATGAACTTGACCTGAAGTTTAGGATACTAAAAGAGTTTAATAGAGACCAATCTAATAGAATGATTTTTTCAAATTTATTGTACTGACATTCAGACAGGCATAAATACATACCGACAGACCGACAGACAGACACATTCGTAAAAACCTATTTTTCTGATTCAGGGGGTCTCAAAATGTGGATATTTGGCAAAAAACAGCCTGGGGGGGGGGGGGGGGGGGGCGTGTGAAATTTAACACATATATAATACCTTCTATGATGAGAATGGGAAAAAAACCATCAATAAAAATGTTTTTGCTCTACTTTCGGTGAAAAAATGTTTTCTATTTGTTTTTGCTTAGCTTGTGTCGTGTGTCAAAAAATTTAATTTTTGTATTTTCAATGTTTTTTTTATAAATAAAACAAAAACCACGTGTCCTAGAAAAAAGTGATTAGTAACAAATTTGTAGATATTTTTTGGGTGCACAATGTTTGTTTTATCATTTTTTCCTATCTTCCATAGCTTGACCGCAAAATTCAATTTAACGAACTTTGCATTTAGCTTAGGACACTAAAAGAGTGTACCAAAGGCCAATCTAATAGATTAATTTTTTTTAAGTTTTCGTGCTCACAGAAAGACAGCCATACAGACAGACAAACATACAGACAGACACATTCGTAAAAACCTGCTTTCCGGATTCCGGGAGTCTCAAAACGTGGACCTTTTGACAAAAACTAGGAGGGTCAAATTTCACACTAATCTAATACCTTCTCTGATGAGAATGTAAAAATGATTTATTTGTCATGAATAATTTTTCGATAGTTCTGTTTTTGGTTTAAATCGTACAATATAGCATTAAAACATAATAAATTAAATTTTTGAACCCCCAAACACGAGACGAAAAAGAAATTAAAAAACAAAAATTGTGATGAGTATGTGCCTACACAGCAGGCAGATTTTTTTACTGTTAAAGATGTTTTTTCATGATTAAAGCCAAAACTACGCATCCTATCAAAAAGTGGTTGATGACAAATTTGTAGATCCTTTTCAAATGCATAATTTTTCTCAACTTGTATTTTACCGTCCTTTGCATAGTTTGACCGAAACATGTAATTTTTGTATTTTTAATTATTTTGTATGCTGTCAAAATTAGAATTTTTTATTTTTCAAGGAAATTGGAAAAGTTGTTATGATAATCTTGTAGGTCATTCAAAAAGGAACATTTTTCGTCTTTTGACTTTTTTCATATCGTGCGTTATTTGGTTTCAAATGTTAATTTTCGTGTGTTTTTTCGAATTTTGTGAATGTTATAACTCTGGTAATTTTCGATCTTATCAAAAAAGTCATTAGGATAAATTGTTCGACTTTTCAAATACTATGAATAACTGTACGGCGAATGTTTGAATTTTGAAAAAGTGGTCTCAAAAATATTCAAAATGTGCCCAGTTTTTGAATTTCCATCCAAAATGTATGGCTAACGAACTTTGCATTTAGCTTAGTTATCGTGCACCCAGAAGACATACAGACGGACATATAGGCAGACATACATCCAGCCAGACAGACACACAGACACATTCATAAAAACCTGTTTTTCGGATTCAGGGGTCTCAAAATGTGGACATTTGACAAAAACTGGGGGGGGGGGGGTCAAATTTTAAACAAATCTAATACCTTCTCTGATGGGAATGAAAACATTATTTTAAACATGATTACTGTACTAAATTTACGTTTATTATTAAACATTTGTACGCACAGAGCCTTACGCATATAATCGTATCCTCAAACGCTTCAAAAAATTGCCCCCGCTGGGGAATCGAATCCTACATAAATTCCTAAAACTTGTCCTGTATCCTAAATCTAGCATACGCCTTTCAGACAAGTGAGCTACTGATTCGTTCAGATTTTTCTTACAAACTCTTGGTCAATCTTTTTACATGAGAAGAACGTGGCTATCGTATGATATGCTAATAGGTAGTTTTTAATTTATTTAGTCATTTCTTTCTAATCAATCTCTTAAAGAACATATCCAATATTTTGCAACGAACTTGGGAAACATATTTTTCTTATTGTTAGAAGTATTAACGCGTACAGTCAATCTATTATTACTTATTTATATGTAATATTATCAAATGCTTTAAATTAAAATTTCATTAAAGTACATGTTTTGCTTTATTATATGTATATTATAATCATCTCACTTTATTGAAAACGAAAAATTCATTCATTCAAATTCATTCAAGATAAGGCAAATGTTGAATAGTGACTAAAATTTAAATTTTTTCGAAAAATAAAATTCTTCTGCCGAAACATGGGTTTATTGTCTCTATTAGAATGTTGTATTATTTAAGCTTGAAAAGTAATATATTTTATTTTTAAAAATCGTGTGCAAAATAAGCATGAAAAAAAATAACCATTAAAAACATATTTCTAAACTAACTCACTTTTCGGCTCATTAGAAACAAAAATAACCAAATAAAAATATTTGAACCTGGTTGGTTTGACCAAGTACGATCCTAATCATTTTTAGTGTTATGATAAATTTAGAATATCATAAGCAGAAAATTCCATAACAGAAACAATGTAAAAAAAGCATTTTTTTAAATATAATTCTTCTGTACATTTTTCAATTCTGAAAATGTTGTACCTAGCAAAAAAATAGCACTGAAGTTTAAAGTAGACCTTATTCGATATGTTTATTTATAACAATGATCCGAAGTGATATTATGATAAAAAAGGAAACATTATGAAATAGTCTCCGACAATTTTACTTTGTTACATTACTGTAAAGCAAAATACAAGCTTTGTCGCCGGGTTGGCGGGAGGGTTCTTCTGTAATGAGAAGCGAAAATACTATTCTAGGTCATACTGTTGTCTTTTTGATAAGAAAATTACAAATCGGCCTTATTTTTTAATTTCAAACGGATCTCCTGAAATATTTGGCTGCAGAGGCCTAGGCCTTTCTAGTTACGCCACTGGACGTATTTACTTACCGTTTGAAATAGTAAGGCTGGCAATTTTGCACAGTGCTTAATGCAATGCTAAAAAAAGAGATCGATGTTACATGTACAAGTTAAACTCACCGTTCTTTGCTTAGGGTAGAGTGGGGTTAAAAGTGCCAGGGGAAAAATTGCCACGAACGATATCACAACGAGAAAGAATTTTTAGGGCGGTGTTACAAGTAACCAAAGTTTATTTTCCATAACAGTGCGCCAAAATTAAATTAGATATTTCCTTGGTCTTTGCATAAAAGCATATATAATACATTAAATTTTCACATTTTTCAATATGTGGCACTTCTTCTCCGCGGAACTTTTAACCCCTCTCTACCCTACTATGAAAATTAATTATTCAAGGCTGACCTTATTAGCCCTGAAGAAGTGAACTGCAATGATCAGGAAACGTCGGCAAAATTCGTAGTTTTTTCAAATTTATACTTGAAGATATTCTTTTCTTTCGTACTTTTAGAATAACCAAAAAAACAATAATTTCTGAAAATGCGTACACCGAGAAATATGCTATAAACAAATTTCATTTTGGATATTTCCACCGCTATCATTTTTATAATCAAATCCTTGAACATATATGCTCCGACGTTATACTGTTGTGCCATGCTTGAACGTGCAACATGATAAAACATTATTTACTGAAGAGAAATCGATAATACTTACAAGTAATCTTTTCCGCTTCTTTTTCTTTTTAAATCCTTAATTGATGTTAAATGTTCTAAAAGTATATATAATTTCAATAACTAACCTAAAATATAATAGTGTGGAAAATGAAACATATGTAATGAGCCGAATAAAAAAAATATATAGAAGTTGGTATTACGTTGGTTTATATAAATAGGTATACATGCTGCTAAATAATTTAAAGTTATGGAAGCTACCAATGCGTGGTTCTAAGGCTAGTGTCATTGATATAAGCAGGTATTTTTAAAAAAATTGGCTGAGTTCAAACAATTGGAACAAGTCCAGGATATACGAGGTGTGTTCAAAAAGTAAGGTGACTTTTCAATTTTCGCGGGCTACGTACATTCAAGTTTTACATTTTTTATTTTGTTGTGTTGGTACACTCGTCACGATCATATGTTCACAGTTTTTACTGTATAGCTCATGTTGTTTTTCTGGCAGAGGCGTAAAAGGTTAGAAGAGTTTGGTGTGCTCGGTGATTTTCTTCTTTCGAAAAAAATGGAGCAAAGAGTTTGCATTAAATTTTGTGTGAAAAATGGAATCCAGTGCTCTAAATCTCTTGAAATGTTGTCGGTTGCATACGGTGAGTCTACTCTGAGTAAAAAAAATGAGTATAAGTGGTACAAGCTGTTCCAAGACGGCCGAGAGGATGTCGAAGACGAACCTCGCCCTGGACGTCCCAGCACATCAACAACAGATGAAAGCGTTCAAGCAGTGGAAGAAATGGTGTTGAAAAATCACCGAATTACCATCAGAGAAATTGCTGAAGATGTTGGAATATCGGTTGGCTCATGCCATGCTATCTTTTCGGACGTTTTGGGCATGAGACGTGTGTCAGCGAAATTTGTTCCAAAACTTCTTAATTTTTATCAAAAGATCCATCGCATGACCATCGCTCAGGAGATGTTGAATGAAATCAATAATGATCCTGATTTTCTCAAAAGGGTTATAACTGGGGATGAATCATGGGTATATGGTTATGACGTCGAACCTAAAGCCAAATCGTCTCAGTGGAAGCATCCTGAGTCTCCAAGACCAAAAAAACACGTCAATTTAGGTCAAATGTGAAGGTTTTGCTCACTGTCTTCTTAGATTACCGTCGCGTAGTGCATCAGGAATTCTTACCACAAGGTCGTACGGTCCATAAGGAGTATTACCTTCAAGTTATGCGCCGGTTTCGAGAGGTGATACGCAAAAAACGTCCGGAACTTTGGAAAAACAATTCGTGGCCTTTGCATCACGATAATGCACCTGCTCATTCATCGTTGCTTGTGAAAGATTTTCTGACCAAAAACAGCACCACAGTCATGCCTCAGCCTCCATATTCACCGGATTTGGGCCCCAGTGACTTTTTTCTTTTCCCAAAACTGAAGAGACCCATGAAAGGTCATCGATTTTCAACGATTGAGGAGATAAAAACTGCATCGCTGAAAGAACTCAAGGCTATACCACAAAATGATTATCAGAAGTGCTTCAATGATTGAAAAAAGCGTTGGCACAAGTGTATTATATCTGAGGGGGATTACTTTGAAGGGAGCAACATAAATATTGAGGAATAAATGAATATTTTTTGAGAAAACCATAAAGTCACCTTATTTTTTGAACACACTTCGTAGATAGGTGTCTTATTTTAAAATTGACTACATAGTATGGTACATTATCTATGAAAATTGTCTTCTCTCGGTAAAATTAAAAAGATCAGCATGCAGCCAGTATGATGTTATATACTCATACTTAGTGATATTATGAATGAAACGAATGCAAAGAATTCAGTGCATGCTCTAGTAGGGTAGCCAAGGTAAAGCCTTAAGGTACCCCTTTCATGACCTCCGATCAGTCTAACAGTTAGCCTTTACTGTTACCTGCTTGTTGTAATTGATAAGATAGATACGATTCAGATCATAAGATACACTCTTAAACGAATCTAATACGAATTTAAAATACATATTGTGAGATGAGTAATTTTCATACACCGTAGATTAATTTTAATAAAACTGCATGTTGTAAAATTACTATACATGTATATTACAGTCGGTAAAACAGAGTACGTGAAAACACCAAGTTCTTTAATGCCTTTAAATCTTGTCAAATATTCAAAAATAAAGTGATAACCTTAAATTCGTCAACTTAATACTTACTTATAATTAAAGTGGAACGTGGAAGTGGAATTTTTTCTGAAATTCACTATAAATGTTAGAATTTTCACGTAAGTACAGCTGCTTTAGGGGTTAGGTTTCTCAATTAATTTCTTATTTAAAATTCACATTTAAGAACCAGTATCATTGATGTTTATCTAGGAAAAAATATTATGTGTTGTTATTTATAATTTAAAATGTCTGCCAAAATTCTTTTTAATTTGTTTATAGTGCAAATATCTACCTTTTCTAATAAATGATCAATATACGGCATTTGAAATTTAATATAAATAGTCTCTTAAAGGCCATTTCGTATACTGATATTCTTAATTCAGTTTACAAATGTGTCACTATGTCTTCTACTTGCTCTACTTTTAATATTTTTTCCTCAAATAATTTTATAACGTACAGCAAGGTAGCATGTGGAGCGTTAATTTAAAAGCTAAAACTGAGTCCATATTTTGACGCCCTAAATGGTAGATTTGCAAATTTGTGCCCATAAGAGTGCTATATTAGGGGAAAAAATCGTATTCGAATATCCTGTATTTTAAAACCTTACCCCTACACATATTAGCGTAAAAAGTGTCAATGTAGGGCCTATATTTTGACTCGAGTATCTATAAAATAATTGCCAATATTTTTTATGTTTATATTACAGACATTATATTATTTTTTCTAATGAATAACCAATGCTATTTTTATTCATCTATGTTGGTGTGAGATTATAGAAAAGAATATGCTTTGATACCACAAGCTTTAGACAAGCTTTACATACTTTAGAAGTATTTGGATGTTCAAAAAAGGATCTAATGTATCTTAAATACACAACGTACTTTGACACCAAACGTGAAAAAACGGCCAATTTCGGATACTTTGAGCATCGAAGTAGGGTCTCATCTACATTCAAATAGATGCTAATGTAAAACCTACGTTAATGCTTCCAGCGCCTACTAAGGTAGGAGTTAATTTTTAAAATCAAACCTTTATCTTTTAATTATGATAATATTATTAAGATTAATTCGCATTTTATTATTTAATTGAATATGTAAAGAGCTAGTACTTTTCATAAAGTAAAATCGATTTCTTATTAGTCAGTCACACCTGCAGCCATTCACTAATCAAACAATTGGTATAAAAGTTTCAAGCTAAATATATCGTATAGAATGCTTCTTTCGTTCTACGTGAAATTTGAAATCGCTGATTATACTTCGAGCTCTTACATTTTTTATAAAATATATTTTTTTGGCAATTGGACTCACGTGTGGTCTACACCGCCTGCAGATTGAGATATTTCAAAGTACTTTATAGTATTATGGTATTTTCCGCAATAGTAGCGTGCGTGATTTATTAAATAACAATGCTTCATAAAAATGGTTATGCTCATATAATAATTATATTGACTTGAATGTTGGTGGCGCTAGAAAGAAAGTGTGCATTAAAAGGTAAATAGGTAAAATGTGGTCGCCCCCCCTCCCATGAAAATGGAGAGGCGAACGGGGCGAGATTGCAGAGGCAGGTGGTCTCGATAAGGAAGTAAAAAAAAGATAAAATGAAGCAGATGGAACAAGAGATTAGGGTGTCAAAGGAATGAGCGCAAGAAAGGCTTGAAAAGGTCAGGTCGAAAATGAAAGTAGTTGATAGATGACAGGGCGAGAAGCAAGGTATTTGGAAAACGGTGGAGAATATGATAGAAGAGAAAGTGGGAGAGCGTGGGAATGAAAAGGAGTAGAGAATGGATAGGGAAAGGAAAAGGGCAAAGGAGAACGGAGAGAAAAATGAAGGCAGATGAAAGAAATAATTTTGCAATAAGAGGATTGAAGCTAACAAGCGCGGAAGAAGGGGAGGGAGTGAAAGCGCTGCTACTCAGCATAAAGAGAGTTAAATGCAAGGCAGGGAAAGTTCTGCTGGAGGCGAGAAAAGAGAATAAAGTGACGGTTGTAGAATTGGAGAGCTGAGAAGAATGGTTGGGAATAAGAAGGTTTTCATCAATCATGTTTGACTAGTAAGGAGAGGGATGTGCAGAGAATGCTGAATGACAGGGCCAGGAGAGAAATTAGAGAAGGGAGAGCGGCGAAGGTACAGAGTAACTTGTTTCGTGGGATATAGGGGTGTACGTAGCAGGGGTAAAGGAGAAAGGTAAAGATTTCTGGAAGTATATTCAGGAAGTTTATGTCGTGGGACTGGTAGAGACGTAGGTAGAGATAAGGGAATGGTATCCCATTCCCTTATTCCCATTCTCTACTAATAGTAGCGCCAAAGTTGCCAAGGGGGTATAGGTGGAGGCTACAGTAGGCGGTCACAGTAAAGAGAAAAGGAAGGGCTAGTGGGGGGATCATAATAGGGGTTAGTGGTGGATTAGGGGAAGAATTGCATGGGGAGGGAGAGGGGAGGGCATGCAAATGAGGGCATTAATGATAGGAGGAGTAAGGTATAAGTTTGTGACCGTGTATAATAAGGATGGGACGAAAAAAATTACAGAAAGGGTGAAAAACTTACTCAGAGAGAGGGAGGGATGAGGGTATTCTGGTACTGGGGGGGGGCTTCAATACTAGAATTGGAGGGATGCCTGTACCGGGAACGGGAGAGCTTCAAAAGAAAATCGAAGAATAAGATGATAAATAAAGAAGATGAGATTCCGAGAGACTGGTTGAAAGATAGAGGCTAGACGGTCTTATGGCATGATAACAGGGGACGAAGATGGAGAATAGACGTATGTGCGTAAGATGGGAGTATCGCAAATAGGTTACATTTTTTTATTGATGCACAAAAATTTGCTTGGTTCGGTGTCGTCACCTACAGCCTTCTTAAACATTGGAAAAATGGAATTTCAACTAACTTTACAATCCTGTTTAGCGGACAAAATTACTCAGAATAGAGAAGTTTGAGATACCCTATATGACATTTTCATTTTTCTACTTAAAACACGATAACAGAGACCTCTCAATTTTCCCCTAGATGCAAAAAGTGGGGAAAAGCTTAGAGATATTCTGGCCACAAATACCATACAAAAAAATTGTCTGAACGAGACAAGTGACAAGTCTACTCTCATAGATTTTGAGTCACTGAATCCGAATATGGCCTCAAAATTTGTCCTACACGTCTCAATTTTCCCCTAGATGTAAAAAGTAGGGGAAATCTTAGGGATTTTCTGGTCACACAGTCCATACAAAAAATTTGTCTGCACGAGACAAGTAACTAGGCTAGCCTTATGGATTTTGATCCGCTAAATTCAAATCTGGCCTCCGAATTTGTCTTGCACGTCTCAGTTTCCCTCTAGATACAGAAAATAAGTAAAACCCTGTGGATAATTTGCACGTTATTTTAATAATACTAGTATGCGCGAAAAAAGACACATCGATATTATATTGTCAAGGACATAGTCTAGTTGGACACACTCGAAACAAAATTCTGTTTTTACATTTTTCTGATGTATATGTATCTAAGAATATCGTATTAAATTGTTTTGAAGATCTGAGCAGTATAAATGTTTTTTTATTTGGCTTTTATTGAATAAAATTAACAACATTTGTTGAAAATTAATATCCATAGTTCATTTTGTAACTACTTTCATATCAAATCTAAAGTACTTTGATTTTTTTATTTTGATAAGCCGTTGCCGAGATATCATGTGGCCGCCGACTTAAAAAAAATTGATTAAAAAAATTTTAGTTTTATATTTGAAGATATTATTAATCATACCTTTTAATTTTCATATCAATAACTTCCATAGCGCTCTCAAAAAAAATTCGCAAAAATAGCCTATTTTTTTAGCCTACCAACTAGACTACACCCGTGCAACTTTTTTTTGGTGGGCCTTTGTGACCATAAATTCCCTAAGCTTTTCTTTACATTTTGCATCTAAAGAGAATGGCAAAGAATATGGCATTTTTCCCCAGTAAAAATCTGTATAATATAAGAAAGACCTTCAATTTCCATAGAATTACACTAGCTAGGGGAAACAGAAGGCACACTAGAGAATATCTGTGTACAAATTAAGTCTCTATAAGTCGCGACACTTAAAAATATAACATCTATGTGTCTATTTTCGCGTATACTAGTATTATCAAAATAACGTCTAGAATATCCCTAGGTTTTTTACTATTTTCTGCATCTAGGGGAAAACTGAGACAGATACGAGAAATTCTGAAGCTAGATTTGGATTCAGCCGCTCAAAATCCTTGAAGGTTATTTAGATTGAGATCGCAAAACTGCAGAGGAAATAGCAACTTTCTTATTTTTTGCTTTATAAGTCAGTATAACATGCGCAAGACCTTCAATCTCCCTAGATATAACCTAGATAGGGAAAACGATTAGCACACTAGGGAATTTTTGTGGATGGACTTGGTGCTTACGATTCACAACACATAAGAATATAACCAAAGGACGTTTATTCATCCGTGATCTGGTATTATCAAAATAATGTCCAGAATATTCCTAGGTTTTACCCTAGTTTTTGCATCTAGACGAAAACTGAGACATGTAGGAGAAATTCTGAGGCCAGATTTGGATTCAGCAGCTCAAAATCCATAAGAGTAACCTAGTCGATTCTCTCGTTCTGACAAATATTTTGTATTGCGTGTGTGACTAGAAAATCTGTAGGCTTTTCCCTACTTGTTGAATCTAGGGGAAAACTGGATGAATTTAATCCATAGTTTTCCCCTTAGCTTTTAACAAATTAAAGTTAGCTGATGAATTAAGTGAAAATACCTAATTAAATTTGTGGATGAAGGAGGAGGGCGGCGGAAGGCAGGGCGGGAAAGAAGAATCGTTAGGGAAGAGCGTGTCATGAACGAGAGAGGCGATAGAGTAGTGTCAAGAGCAGTTGGAAAACGTATGCTTTAAGGGGGAGTCGATGTAAGAGATATGGGAGGGCCGCAAAGAGTAAGCGAAAGGGTGTGTGCGAAAGAAGGTAATTCGAAAGAAGAAGAAAGGAATGGTGAGGCCATGTCTGAATAGGGATTGTAACATTATGAAGAGAAAAGGTGAGACTCTAGTACAGGAAGTGGAAGGAAGGAACTGCGAAAAGGGAGGAGGACGTAGAAATGAGGAAGAGGTTTAGGGTGATGTGTAAGAAGAAAGAGCATGAAAGCGAAAAGAGATCTGGAAGACGAGTTGTGAAGCGTTCGGGCAGAAGGGGTCGTGTGAAAGATAATTAATTGGTTTAGGAAACGTAGGGTGGGGATAATGGAGTGAGGAATGAAGGGAATTTTTTGAAGATTTATTTCAGCGATCAGATACACAGAAGAGATATGAAGGAATTAAAAGAACGAGGAAGGTAGATGAAGAGGAGCTGAATGGCGTGTAGATAGAGAAGCAGATAAGAAAGTTGAAAAGGTCCCAGGCAGCAGGGCTGGAATGTGTAAAGAACGAAGCGTGGCTGTTTGGCACACAAGATGAACGAGAGAGGCTGAAGGGGTTGGTCAAAAAATTATGGACGGGGTGGGATTCCGAAGAGGGTGGAGAGAGGGGTTGATCGTACCACTGTATAAAAAAGGGGATAGGGAGAGGCAGGAAAATTATAGAGGAATCACACAGATGATTTTATAAAGAGAATAAAATTGTTCAATGGGCTAGTAATGAGTGTCTTATTTTATGGAGTGGTGTTGTGGGGGTGGAAGGTAAATGAGGAGGTAAATAGGATACAGAAGATGTATGTAAAGTGCTTACTAGAGTTAGCAAGGAATACGCCGAAAGCTGGTTTAGGGAGTGTTGGTGAGAGAAAGAGAAAAGCTGGCAAAATGGAGGTTGAAAGGAAAAGGTATTTTAGAAAGATGTATTGCAGATTGATGAAGTGAGAAGGAAGCACGAGGTAGGAAGGAAGGTATATGAAACTGTAAAGGTGATCGACATGAAGAGAGAGAGAGAGAAGGTAGGAGGGGATACGGATGCATGGAAGATTATAATACGTTCTGGCTTTCTAGAAAGAGGAGGATGTATGCATCGTGCGGAAACGGGGATACAAAAGTGCAGCACTGGTTGGAGGAGTGTAAGAAGGTAGAAAGAAGCGGAATAATCATGGAAGTATTGTTGCATTAAAGGGGTGGGAAGAGCAGTAGCATGGGTAAACGGGGTGTTAGGTAAGATAGAGAAGAAGAAAAGGAAGGAGGAAGAGGAATGGAGAAGGAGAGATTATAAATAGGGAAGGAAGTAGATGTAAGAAAATTGTAAATATTGTAACTAGTAGATACGTATTAGGTGTTAGGCACGAATGCACAGGTTGGTGCTGCGAGGTAAAGTTAGAAAGTAGCGACATGTGAGCGAGGAGGGGCGGGGCAAAGGGAGGAAGGCTAGGCTTTAAAAGCAAGCGATGTAGAGATAATGTGTGGATGGATGTCAGTTTTTAAGAGGTAGTTGTAAGAAAATTCTGTAAAAAATGGAAGTGTAAGCAATTTAATTTTTGAAGGGCAGCAGGCTGAAAAATCGATATAATTTATATTTATTAATATTATTTATTTGATTGATATTGATTTATTTATCAATATTTATTATTAAGCGATATTTTGAGATTTAAAATTCATTCCGAATTTAATATCTCTGTTTGAGTCACTTATAGAATTCGCTTTTTGAGTTGTTCTTTGCATTTAAAAGCTACTGTAGTGCCATGCAAAAGCGTCCTAAAAAGACAATATTGTTTAAAAAAAATAAATATATTTTATATTGCGATGAAAAGAGTGAAAAGAATATCCAATAACATGCACGGTTTAGACTTGTACTCCTTTAAACTCAATAATAAACTACTCTATAATCGTGTGGAAAAATTAATTTCACATAGAAACAATACCGATAGAATGAACCACAGAGACCTAAACTTGGAGAGATTAATAGTCTTACCTTATAATAAACAAATTTCCAGGAATTTTAACAAACTTTTTGAATAACACAACATAAAAATAATTTTTAAACCTATTAAAGATCCGTTCAACATTTTTATAAATCAAAAAGACCGCATTCTTAAAAACAAACAAACAGGTATTGTTTACAAAATAAGCTGTATAAACTGTAACAGACGCTATTTTGGTA
>NC_046660.1:126276453-126281623 GCF_010883055.1 Belonocnema kinseyi | reverse complement strand
TTTCTCACAACGTTGCTCTTCTTTAGTGAGCAGGGATTGCTGTAGAACATCTTCTAATTCCCAAAATTGTTGAAGCTCAAAGCTTATATATTTTAATTCAGAGACATAATTTATTCTCAGTTTCAATCTAGTGTCAGAATTTTTACTTAGAATAGGACCCGAAAGAATCTATCCGAAAATATTAGATTGTGCCGTTATGGATCCAGGAGGTCCTTGATACAACACTGGCCACAGAAGCCAATCATAATAATCAGCATCAATGCTGATTTCTATTTTTATTTGACTAAAGGGTTCAGGATCTGCTAGATGAAGATCACGAAGGTGATAATTCGTAGAATTAATTTCTACTTGTGGAGGGCTATAATTCATTAAGAATGGCAAAGTATAGGCAGTAATCGGAAATTTAATTTCCTTAGTAATAACTGGTGAAACAATTAAATCAACCCGCGCTCTAGGCACCCCAATGCACACTTTATTAGTTGCAACCACTTTAGTCATAACCGGAACGCGTTGAGGTCGGAAAAAAGTTACCAAATATTCGGATACAGAGGTGACATCAGAGCCTTGATCGAGAAAAGCGCTTACAATTATTTCTCGACCATTATAAGCACGAATTTTAATTCTTTCAGTTGCTAATAAGGTCGGACTACCTTTAGAACAGGCTGAACGTAAAGAAGGACTAGTAGCAGCAGCGTGTAAATATACGTTATTCGAATTGACATAACTAGTAGTACTCAAAACATTTCCAGAATTAGGATTCTGAATATTCGAAATTTTATTTTTTATTACCGTTTGCTTGATCAGACGTAGACGAACGATGAAGGCTGCTCGATGTGCCATAAAGTTTGATAATGCTTTTGGCACTAAAAGCACGTGAGTATACTTTTTAACATTCAAAACACAGTTTATATTCACAAACAATGTTCTTTCTTTTATCTACAGAATTCTTTTTGTAGATTTGACATTGAATCAAATAATGATTACCTTCACAAAGAATACATCTTTACGTAGAAAAATTGTCTTTAGACATTTATAAAGCTTCGAAAGTACCAATTTCATATTCTAGAAATTTTTTAATTTTTCGTATTTGGGATAATTGCTGCGATTTGCAAGATGCCGCGAAGATTTTAAGTCCCTTATAATAGCATTCAAAATATTCGAAAGAGAGAGAAAAGAATGTAAATAAGCATTAGTCGAAGCTTTTTCATTATTATATCGAGTCTTGAGAGCGACCTGAACTATATGATAATTTGCCTGCAATTTTTATATGCTTAATAATTTGTGAGGCTTCACCTCTCAATTTCGTTTTTAAATGATACAATTTTTGAACTTTAGAGAATCTAGCATTTTGATAAATCGCGAATTTAAACAAATCTCGAAAATTAGGCTATTCTAAATAATCAACAGGAGATTTAGGAATCTAAATATCCGGTAGTTTCATACCGTATCTGTGATAAATCGTTTCAGAATTACTAAAATTTTAATCCTTGGCAGTCGTATTATTAGCATTTAAAGTTGCCACACTCCGTTACAAATGCTGTAATTCTCATCTCCAATGATGCTTCTCCTGCCTCAATTTCTTCAAAAGAGGGAACTGTTTTCGAATGTAAACTGAAAAGCCTCAAAAAGAGAGAAACTAGTGAGTTGAGTACCAGTAGGACCTGTGCGCAGCGAAAAGCATGATATGATTATATCACACATGAAGAAATTCCTAGCTGTTTAAGGGCATGCGATACTTAGAAAATTGTCCATTTTACCAGTTTTAGGTTCCCCCGGCTTTTTTCCAGAATAATGAATATTTTGTCTTAAATATTTTAAAAATGACAGCGAACATGCTAACGGACGTCCCCACATACTTTTTTTTTAGGTTAATGCAAAAAAAGTTTTAATTTAGCAAAATGTGATTAATTTGCATATCGCTTAGGAATTAGTATCGATTTTTTCAGTGTTAGATTCCCCCGGCTTTTTTCCTATGATAAGAAATATTTTATCTGCAAAATGTGGGATATGATAATGAACATGCTGACGTCCCCGCACACTTTTTTTGTTTTTTAATTAAAAATGTTGATACTGCTAACAACGTGCGTGTATATTTCGAGGTTATATGTGTTACAATTCACCCGAGCGTTACTGTCAAACTATACAATATTTTTGGCCGAAAACGTTGGACTGACAAATAAACATAGTAACTAATCTTCCGGAACTAACCTTGTTTGCAGGCAATCAAAAAAGTTTATTTCATAAATAATCTCCAACTTATCGGAAAGGCAGAGATGAAAAAAGTCGTAACCTCAAAATAATGCATATGCGTACAATTTTATATTTAGCACCATAAATTGTTTTTGTTATTATTCCTCAAAAAAGAGTCCGGGGATGTCCGTTATGATATTTTATAGCATCTCCGAATTCAGTTTTTTTAAATTTTCATTTTTGTGAAAAAATGCCTGGGGAACTGTACTCGATTGACCACACGACGAAGTATCACATGCCCTTAAGTAAAATCGTTATTAAATTGCAGTTTTTTAAACACGATTATCTGGCTCGAAGGACCATGTTTGAGGGCTGACTGTAATACTCCTCACTTTTTATTTTTGCCTGAAAAACTTGCGATTAAATTAACTTAGAGGATGAAGTCACTAAGAAAGCATACATTTTAGTTAATTCTATTCAATAATATAATTGTTTCATTAATATAATTCACCACTTGATATAGCACTATTAAAAGTTTTATGCAGTAATTTGGAACATTTATTTTGCTTTTCGTCTGATATAAATTGATTACTGAGTCCGCACGAACGGCGCTTGCGTTTCTCCTTCCCGAATTCTACTAAACTTTTGCCGCTTAGGGCGACCGAGGAAATTAGGAAGAAAATGATTACGTCACACTTTTATACGTAACTCAGACAGAGTCTATAAATTAATATCACCTGCGTGAACAAAACACATTATTATAGACGATTATTCCTGGAAATGTTCTACATAATAAAAAACAAAAACAATGTAAACTTTAGAATTGACATCGACCATATAGGCGCTATATATAAAAATCTTATTCATACAACTTATTTATCAACACCATTATCGCTCGCAAGTTTCAGCGCGTTTAGGGTGCGCGACTTTCGGTTCTTGCGCTTCTCGCTCGAGAATGCATTTTCCTCATGCTGCATGCTTGATCTTCGTACTTTCCCTTCACTTGTGCATAGATTTTTAAATTAAAGGTCTAAGCATCGACAAAACTGTAATTTGGTGATGGCCAATTATCTTTTTTTAAAGCTTCTTCGACTTGAAACAACCCATTCTCATCACGTATCTAGTGCTTCGCCCTAAATTTTTTCCAAAATGCAAACTTTTCTACATTATGTTTAACACTATTATATCAAATGTATATTACATTTATTTTTGAGATCAGTTACACCAGCCCCATACACTTAATTTTTTGGTTTTCTATAGCCCAATGAATTGCGCCCCAAATGTGCTCAAATGCGCCACCTAAAAAAATTTGTAGGCCACAAAACTGTAGGAGACGTGTCAGGTGTTACGTGGGGGAAGAGGGGACTAGCGTTGCGGCCCCCCCCCCCCCTATTTGAAAAATTTAAATCACATAATCATGAAGATCTTCAAACGCGCTCATATGCGCCACGAAGAAAAAAAAATTGCACCACATTGATAACTGAGTTATCAGCGATCAAAACAGGCGGGGGGCGTCATTTTTCTAAACTAATAAAATTTTTTCCAATTCATCATACCGATCTTTTTTAACTTTAAATGCGCTTAAATGTGCCACAACTAAAAAATATATGCGCTAGCCAATTAACAAAGATATATTTTGAAGAGGGGGGTGGGGCAGTGTAATGCAGGGGTTTTACATCCTCAACAGTGATGTGCAATATAAAGTTGAGAACATGGATTCATTTGTCTTCAAATGCGCTCATATGCGCCATAATATTTTTTTTTAATTTTAAAAATTGCCCAAGATATGGAGGTAACACAATTTTACGAAGTGATGTCCAACAAAATGAAAAGGTTGCAATCCTCATTGATGAAGGAAGCTTCCTATGGGGTTTCAAATACGCCTAAATGCGCCATCAAATTTTTTTGAAAATTTTGAAAATTGCCCGGGATATAGAGATAACAAAATTTTACGAAGTGATGACCAACCAAATAAAGAGTTTGCAATCCGCATTAGTGAAGGGAGTTTGCTATGTGTATACAAACGCGCTCATATGCGCCATTAAGTAAAAATGTTGCGCCATATTGATAAACGAGTTATCAGCGGTCAAAATGGGGGAGGGGGGGCTGGCGTAATTGTTCTAAAAAAATATAAAATTTTCTAATTCATCATATCTATCTTTCATAATTTCAAATGCATAGACATTAAATTTGGGGGGCAGTGTAATGCAAGTGTTAAATCTTCAACAGTGATGCTCAATATAAAATTGCAGACATATAGATTCATTCGTCTTCAAATGCGCTCGTATGCGCCATAATTTTTTTTCTTAATCTTAAAAATTGCCCAAGATATGGAGGTAACAAAATTTTACGAATGATAACCAACAAAATAAAAAATTTTTAATCCTCAATGATAAAGTGAAATTCCTATGGGGTTTCGAATGCACTCATATGCGCCACTTTCAAAATGAACAAACCCTATGATCGACCCCCTCATTGCCACTTATAACCGATCCACTATCCGATGATATCTCCAAATAATTTAAATTACCATATAAACATTTATGATGATCTCTTCAGATAGGATTTCAAATGCGTTTATATGCGCCACTCTTAAAATTAACAAAAAGCCCCAAACAACCCCCTCATTATCACTTTCTATCGATGCACAAACCGATGATATCTCCAAATAAGCTAAATTGCAATGTAAAAATTTTTAAAGATCTGTTCTATAGCATTTGAAATGTGCTTATATGCGCCACTTTCAAAATTTATCAAAAACCATAAACAACTCCCTCATAACCACTTGTTATCGATTCCCTATATAATGATGTCTCCAAATAAATAATAAAAATATTTGAAATCCTATACAAAAAGCTTTGTTAATTAGCTAGCGCCAAATTTTTAAGTGAAGGCGCATTTGAGCGCATTTGAAGTTATGAAAGATAGGTATGATGAATTTGAAAAAATTTTGTAAGTTTAGAAAAATGACGCCAGGCCC
>NC_046660.1:126274881-126276353 GCF_010883055.1 Belonocnema kinseyi | reverse complement strand
ATTTTTTACAATAATTGCTAACTTTGACACAGCTCTGCAGGGTGAGAAAATTTTGTTTACACTTTTTCTCTATTTTCTCTATATTCCCTAAGCATTCATCTTCAGTCAAAAAATGCATTCCTCCAGATCATTTCGATTAAAAGCCCTACGATTTTCAGATGATATTGATGAAAACCTCCAATTGTAATCCAACGTCATCCTCGTGTGTCTTGAAGACGCGGAGCGACACGAAGATGAAAGACTTTTTTCTTCGCCTCGCAAGTGCTTTGGCATGTTTTTAGCACGCTGGTGTGGCTTTGTGGTCACGAACCAGTTATAGTTTTGAACCTACGAGAGCACTGATCGAAAATGTAATTTTTTTAACCAAATATTTTGAATACAGCCACTGCAGCTCCCTTTTATGGTCTTGATACATGTCCTCCGCCTTCTCCTTAACAGTGACGTCATAATCGTCCGGAGCCGAGAAATCAATTATGAATATAGTTTGTTACTTAAAATTCCAAAAAGCGATGTCATGTCTTGAGTGTATAATGAAGAGATCTGTCCCAAAAATGATTGTTTCAGGAAATTTGGCACTTCTGGTTTTGGACAATTTAGTCTACTTCCCTTGGAGCGTTTGGCAGGGTAAGGACGTAGCCTATACCGTAAGAGCGACAAAGGTGGTAGTGATACCACTTTTAGGGACGCATTATGTCTCAAGACAGACGCAGTTATCTCTGATGATCTGAGGAAAGTAAAAGTTTTTTGCTTCGACAAATACTGTTTTTCTACATTTATGTTAAATTTTCCGCAAAGTTTCTTGTCGAAGAGCTGTTGGCGGAATTCCTCAACCTTTTCTTTCTTTATTTTGGCTTATAGAAGTGAAGCATCTATAGATGGAGTCATGCACTTTCCTCACTTCGGATATTGAAATTCAGGGCTTGGGTATAGGCCGCCTGTTCCGGGGACCTAACACTGGATGAATTAAAAAAAATTGTGCATCCAAAAAATATCAGCGAATTTGTCAATCATATTTTGATAGGATGCGTAGTTTTTGATTTATTGATACAAAACGACAATTAAAAGTAAAAAAAATTGAATTTTTGGGGCGAATGACAGAAGATATGAAAATAATAAATGGACAAATTTTACTAACCCGTAAAAAAATTACAAATTCGTCATAAATCATTTTTTAAGGAACACGTAGTTTTTATTTTAAGGCTCGTTTCGATCGTAACAAGTATCATTGAAATAAAAAATTAAATTTTTTTAATAACCAAATAATTTTTTTATAGGAAGCGCACTTTTTAGATTATAAAAACGATACATAAATAAAGGTCAGTTACGCTAGTCCCCAACCCCTCTTAATTTTCGGTTTTTTATAGTGCACTGAATTGCACCCCAAATGCGCTCAAATGCACCACCGAACAAAAATTTTGCGCCACAAGGCTGTAGGAGTTATATCAGGTGTTACGTGGGAAGGGGGGGGGGGG
>NC_046660.1:126267321-126274781 GCF_010883055.1 Belonocnema kinseyi | reverse complement strand
GATTTCGCTGGAAGCGGGTGCAATTTTTCAGATTAGCACCCGCTCCCGGCGAAATCCTGCGGTTGTCCTTATGACAAATTTTTAAATATATATATATATATTATAATTTGTGCTCTACATACGTTTCCTGATAGAATTGTGCATGCTCATCCAAAATCCCGCCTTTAAATTATTATAGAGCTTGATGATTCTGAGAAAAAGGCGATGGAACTTTCTATTTTTAATCCTTAAAGTGATGCATTGTATTAATCAAAGCCAATGTCATCATTCGCAGTGCATAAGGGCTTCTGAGGTCGCTGAATTCAAACAAAAATATAGAATATAAAAATTCAAAATGGCAAATCTAAGTAGGGAGATCGAAATTGTAAAAATTAAAGCGATCTTATCACAAAACTATGCACAGGGGTTTTTCAGGTAACACATTTTAAATCGGAACACAAAATTCAAAATTCAGAATGGCCAATCCCATATGGGGTACAAAAATTGTGAAAATTAAACCAAATTGAATGAAAAATGGTACGCTGGGTGTTTTTGAGTTATGGCTCTAATATGGCGTGCAATGTTCGCCACATGCGATATATTTCCTGAATGTCATACAGTTTGAACATTTTTGAACATTCACTTTTGTAATAATTTCTGTAAATATAAGTAGCTGCTGCTACTTTCTGTATAGCTTTCATCGTCCACCAAATCGCTTTCCGCGCTTATCTCATCCCTTTCAGTTGCATCATCCTCTTTCATTCGTCTGCAATTGATTTAGAATTTATATATAAAAATGGGTATATTATATTATTATTTTTCGTAAATGGCATTAGTCTAATCGATTTAAATTATACAATGTTGTCATCCAACATATTAGATTCCGCATTTTGAATGTTCACAAATCTGAGTTCGGATTTGATATCAGTGGCCTGAAAAACTCCCGTGTAGCATTTTGTAGTAAAATCCGATTAATTTTTACAATTCTGATCCGCTATCTTGGATTTGCCATTTCAAGTTTTGATATTTTTGTTTAGGATTTGAAATAAGCGACCCCAGAAACCTTTAAATACTACGAATGATGAAATTTTCTTTGATTAAAAGAATACCTCCCTTTGAAGATTATAATAACAGATTCCATCGTATTTTAATAAAAATTATCAAGCTCTATAACAATTTACAAGCCGGTTTTGAAATAAGCATGCAAAACTCTATTTAAAAACCTATTTAGAATATAAAATAGAATATCTATATCACAGAAAAAAAGTCTTACTTCTATGTTGGTCTTGTTTTTATTTTTGCTTTAAATTAAGCTTATGTCTAAAATTTAGCAATAATTATGCCTTAAAAATATTTATTAAGAGTCTTCGATTTAAAATAAAACACAATTATGGCTAACCCTCAGTCTTTTGTATTTAAAACAAGCCCCACTTGGTCTTCGACCCAAGGCAACAAGATTTTGACTGAAAAGAATAAGGCAATGAGGATTGCTTTAGCCCTCAAGGTCTAGCTTTTAGACTTCTGAACAGCTATAGCTAATTCAAAAGAATTGCGATGTCACAGCAGCTGAGCGAGCCGAGCGAGACGCGTCGTATAGTCGTAGCACCTATCTGTTTTCGAATTGTTTGAGTAGATGCTCCGTTCACCGAGTGAATAAGTAACTAGATCACGGAATAACCTGAGGACCCGCATCTTTACGTATTTGGGCGGACATACTGTCAAAGAAGGACTTGTCTGGACGAAAGTGTCCAATAATGGAGCAGGCACTCAATTTTTTATGACGTTCAGGGAGCGTGCGTGTCAAATTTCTGAGGCAGACTTCCATAGTTGCGCACAATGAACTCAATTAAACCACGATATATCGAACAAAAGTTTATTTTATTTCAAAGAAACTTTTTTCTGGACGTAATTTTACTTATAGTACAGTCTTTATTTAGTTCATATTTAGCACTTCTTTTAAGTTTATAAAGTGACTTCATTTAAGCCCACAGTTTGGCTACAGACTAATTTTAAGATTATGCAGCGGCTTGATGTTAGCCTACCGGCAAACTAACAACTACACAGTAAAAATAAATACTTAAAGTTATATTCTGCTTAATTTCAGATTTGACTTGAATTAAGAAAGTACCTGAATTTAAGTGTGCAAACTATCTTGACTCAAGCACTAGCTTATCTTAAATAAGAAATCAGCATTTTTATACTGAAATAAAGTAAAGTATCCTCCGAAATTTCAATATTCAGTTCTCAAATAAAGGAATATATCTTTCCTGAACTTCAGATTCGTACTACCTTGCATGACGTTATAGAACGCTTGCGCTACTATACAGCTCGTGGCCATTTATTCTAGTCGCATCCTACTCCAATACTCCATGTCGCGTTGGTCAGTGTCTGCTATGATTCTATGTTTCAGTAATTATTGGAGTTTTCGTTTCACGGATTTGATAAAGTACTGCAGCCAAATCAGTTCCAATTGTCAGCCAATATTTGTATTATTAAACCCACCAAAAGAATTAAATTATTACAAAACTTTTTACTTCGCAACGTGAGCGCCCTTTCAATACAATACGGAACGCAATAGTCTGAAGACGTTGTACCGCACCTGCCCGCAATATACCATTTTTACCATTTGACCTACTTTTCCTGTATTTTCTTACAAGTTTGATGTTAAATTGTATATTTTCTAAAACGAATAACTATCATATAAGAACAACTGAAGAGTGTCGGTAAGGCGTAAGAAATTCCTGGCTTTTAGTTAGAATATTGCCCTTAATTTTAGTTAGGATAGTATATCAACTTCAGTTTACACTATCTTTCAGTATACATATATTCTTAATTGAAGAGTGAGCATACCTAAATTTCAGGTCATGCCTCCCTGAATTTCAAATAGTCGCGACCTGAATTTCAGGAGTCTAATCGGTCTCGGATATGTGAAAGATTCGTCGCATATTGATGTAATTTCGTAAATAAGAGAAGTTCTTACGAGCTTGCCTGACAAATCTGACAACTGGGCCATAGATTCGCCTGCACGTGGACCGCACACACGCTCGCCCAAGCTTGGTGTGCGCGCGTGCGCGTATGTTTGGTTCGATTTCTTTGGATGAGTGGCTAGAAGTTTTATAAAAACCTACATCGATTTATATCGACGGCTGCGTGTATTTACGCACTCTTAGTTTATGTTTAGACGATGATGAGTCATCAGTCATGGAAACTTGCTCCTAGCAGAACTGCGATGAACGACACCTATGGCCACGGCTCACGACCGTAGGATGGCTGGTCACAGGACGCAATGATATACCCACCGACACCTTGACTCCAGGTGTGATTTCATTGCTACTGTTTTATCCATCCTCTTTCCTCCTTTTCGTTTTCCTACTTTTTTCAATACAACCACCAATTTAATGGACAGGCCCCGCCTAACACTACAAATTACTTATTCACATATCATTTATTTTCTCATTATTCTCATTAATTTATCTATAAATAAAACTTTAGGAAAAATATTAAATTTTGAAATTCAATATCATTTATTGCAAATATTAGCCACAAAATTATGTCGTTTATTTGTAAAAAGGTAGACATGAGAAATACTTTGATAGTTAAAACTTCTAAGAATATAGTTCTACCAATGATGCTCTTAAATATATTCGGGTTATAAAATTTTATCTATATTAACCGTTAACCACAGGGGGTGGGTCGATTTGACCCAGACCGACATTTCAAATCGGCGACATTTTCGAGCCAAGCAAGGAGACCGGTTTTTACACGCACCTAAAAATTGTACTCAAGGATAGAAGCCTCACGCACAGTTTCGACTCGCTAGTATCCTTCAGTTAGCTATAGGGTTCACTCAAAGTGCATTTCGGGTCGATTTGACCGCCCCCCCCCCCCCCCCCCCCCCCCCCCCCCCCCCGTGGTTTACGTATACATTTCGTCAGACCACCCTTGGGGTATTTTTACTATTTCTCTTTTTTTCTGTAGTAGCGAGAATAAGGTGAATGCACTTATTACTCCTTATAAGTCAAAGTATAAAAATTCATTATTTATTACATCTCAATCAAGTTAACACGATAATAGGAGCACAAGCGATAACAGGTGCATTTACCTTACGATTTCACTTTATCTTATTTGAATAAGAAAAATCATGGTCCGCTGTGTACATATTTAGTTTAAAAAAATAATTTCTTGTTACTAAATAAATGGTTTTGCATAGAAAAATTTGTATATTTTTATCAAAACCTCCTACATTCACACCTAAAAGAATGCATGAGTTCATGTTGAAAATTAAGGCTTTTAATCCGTGAACATTTCTTGCAACATTTTTTTGTTGAAAGGCACACTCTTCCCCTTTCATTTCCTTTTTGAACCGTTCAATTTGATTAATTTGTCTCTGAGTTATGAATTTTTGAAAAAAAAACTATTTTTTTCTATAAGTTTATTTGTTTATTGTTAAATATATCATCAGTAATTTTTGAAAACCACATATAGCGAAATTGTGCCGTCAAGTAAAAATTTCAAACAAGAACCATGAATTTTTCAGATTTTTAGGAACACGTTTTCGATTTTTTTAAAGTGTCGGGTCGACTTGACCCCCCCCCCTCTGTGGTTAAGTGGTGCAAAAAAATCCCTGTGGTAAACGGGTTAATTATAGCCATAGAAGGGCTTAATTGCTAAGTCAAAACTTTAGAGTGTTTTTAAAGATAGAAATAAAAAATCGGTACCAGAGAGTTCGGACAGGATTTTATCTGTTTTTGTTTTGTAACGGTCGCCAAAGGAACAACTTTTTTCCAATTGTTCGCAAGGGTGTAGTGACGAATAAGGGGTGAGTCGTCGAGTCCACTTCACCTGTATGAATATGCAAATATTAGGACGTGGCGAAAGAGACCATCGGGAGCGCGAAAATTTATGTGGCTCAGAGTATTCAAATTCGAATCGACACAGAGAAAGTGAACATGTGCAAGGTGTGGGAGGCACGCAAGCATTGCGTGCCAGCTTTACGCGCTCATCAGCTAAGTGCACCGATATGTCTCGACTAACTGCCGCACGATTTGTTTTAGTAAATGAAAAGGAAGTGAATGCCTGTCAAATTCACTCTCATCACATTTCATGGCTTAGAGACTCCAAACTTAGCTTTGAAATCTTCACAGTAATACAAGAATCTGAATTTCAGTAGGAATAGGTGATTGACTTTCAGATGTAACCAAAAGGATCATTCGCCAGTTGAAAGTCAACTGATGATGATAACATGACTTTAAGTAACGCGCTCGGTTGAAAGTCAACTGCTTTATGTGCGTAAAATGTACTTTATCGGTTAATTTAAGACAGGAATTAAATTTTCTTTACTGTGAGCATTGAATAAATTATTCATTCTGCCTGATAAATTAATTTGTTTTATCTTCCAAGTCGATGAGTTTAGTAGAAGTAAAAAAGAACTTAATGACACTAAGCGAGGCACTTATATCCATTTCAAGCTACCAGGTACAGAACGTGAATCTTCAATCCTTTTTCATGTATTTTTTTATCTCATGTGTACGTTTATTCGATTTATAATCAAAAGCCGTTATAGATCTGAGTACATATATCAAAATAGGAAACGTTGACGAAACAACTACCATGATCTCAGTGTTGATCGATACTACCCAGCGCTGTCGACGCCATATTGTATACTATCAGCTGCTCTCTTGGCTCCTCTTCTAAAATCGCCGAAATCCGTCTAAGTGTTTGCGCATCGCCAGATCGCATTTCGCGCATGCCTTTCTGCTAGCACAAATTAAATTTCAGAGCACGCGAATAAAAATCATCCCAAACTCGACATACCTGTCAGTTAATTATCATATTACTCTTATATAAGATATGAGACACTGAATTTAAGTTCCATTTTTGGTTGATATTAAGTGCCTTACTTAATTTAATGCAAAAATTAAATTCATCTACATTTAAAATTCATCATCTTGTATTACTGTGTTTGGTGAAGAAAAATCTGTTTACACATCGATTGGATTCTGCGAAAACTGGAGCATTTTACTAATAAGACCATGATAGGTTCTGCCGATTTCTTTTTTTACCTTGAGAAATTGTGTAATTTTGAATAAGTTTTTATGAATTATTTACCATCATGTTTTGTCCTTTGTATCATCGGCTTAATTTAAAAAATGTTATAGTTGTATTTTCAGCGTCCTTCATATTATACGTAACTTTCAGCGACGTTTAAAATCAGAAGTGATCGATGAAGAGGGATATTAGCAATAACAAAGAACCATGAATAGAGGGCAATTGTATCCAGAGCGTGAGCGAGTTATTTTACCCTAAAGAGTGAAAATGTAAAGAATACCCTTAAGTAACGTGTGCCTAGTCACGTGGCGTAAAGTTAACCTAGCATTTATGGGTCAGGTTGCGGTATACGAATCACAGTAATTTATTGTCTCGCAAATAATAATTCCCTCGTTCGCACCAAAAAATATACGATATCAACCCTATTACATAATAATAGAGGGCTTATCGTATGAGAGATTATCCTACTAAAATTACACAGGGTGGAAACAATAAAATTAAATAAAAATTAACTTTCATCCTTTAGTTTAATAAACCTACACTGAAAAACCGATATTCTAATTTTAAGAATTTCCCTCTACGCCAAGAATATATTCTTAAAGTAAGATGGAGGCCCTCTTACCTTAAGAATATATATTCTTTTTAAATTATTCTTGTCTATATATGATAATAAGGTATAGTTAATCTTAGACTATAGAGGTTAGGTCTCGGTGTGACTGCGCGAAATAAATACATAATAAATATATGTAAATAGTGCTTTGCAAAATCTTTAATTGAAAAGTAAGTACATTGTGCACATCAAAGCCAAAAGTAAGTATACTGTTAAATTGAGTGAGCAAAAAATGTATAGGTTAAAAACTATTTTTCCAATTGAAAATTAGAATGTACCAACGACATTTTGACACATTTTGATGAAAGATATTTAATTATTTGTATGTCGTACTTACCACTTTTCTTTAAAGCGAGACGCTAAATGCCCAAAATTACAAAAAAAAAGAAACTGGTCTGAAAGCACGTGGCACGAAACGTTAAGAGAAATTATTAAACTAAGCAAGGCGCATTTTCCTTTGCATATTAGAATATCGCTTTTTCGTTGTATATTCTGCAGTATTTAGTAATACAATAAAATATGTAAAATTGACTGCACCGAGATTACAAGCACCAGATGAATCCATAGCATAATATTTGGATGGCATCACCCTAAAAGTATTTATTTTAATGTACACATATGTTTCAGTCGACTGCAGAGGGGTTTGTTTTTATTTTTTATAATTGATAATACATTTTTGCTGGGCACAAAATATTCACAGATTGCATGCAGCTATAGTATTAAAGCAAACAATGAAACTTAACGTTCAAGTTCACTCAAAAAACATCTACAAGTTTCTTATCATTTATTTTTTGTTAGATCGAGTACCCGGGATCTACTTATT
>NC_046660.1:126263179-126267221 GCF_010883055.1 Belonocnema kinseyi | reverse complement strand
TATAACTTTTTTATGAAAAAGAATAAACCAAATTCTCATATTTTCTATGTTATTTATATTTAATGAATATTACATGATTACATTACATTACATTACATTATTAAACGCAAATTTAATAATTACAGGATATCTTCTGCAAAAATACTAAGATTCTACATTTTAACCTCCAAAGATTACATTTAAAAAACAATGCACGTAGAAAATATTTTTTTACAATTTCTCAAGACCAAAAAAATACACGTTTCTGCAAATTGTTGAATCTTAAGCTTGGTCAAGTGTTCCCAGTCTCCTCTAGAATTTTCACATTCAAATACATGAAAAAAAATTGTTTTGTTCATTAAACATAAAATATATTAAAACTGAACTAATATTTATTATATTGAAAAATACCCCGAGTCGAAATATAGGCTCTACTTTGACACTCCTATTGATAACATTTGTAGGAGCTGAGGTTTTAAAGTGGAAGATAATTCCAACATAACTTTTTCCCCTAATTTAGCGCTCTTATGGGCACAAATTTCTAAATCTTTTATTTGGGGCGCCAAATAGGAGCTTAGTTTTTGCTTATAATTTAAGGCTCCACATTCTACCTTCCTGTACTAATTAAAATTATTCGACGAAAAATTAACAAAAGTAAAGCAAGAAGAAGACATAGCGACATTTGCGTATTGTTTCAAGTTATTTTACATAATCATTCAACAACAATTTCTTATAAAGCGATGGAAAAAATTAGTGTTATTTACTGATCGAATAAAGATGCAAAAAAGTTGGTTTTTTCATTCGTCCACAAATCTTATGGTTTATGCAACTTAAAATGAAAATTTATATTTTTTGTTAAATAAAGACGCAAAATATTATGAAATATTTACAAAGTTTCACAATGTACTTATTTCACTCAACTTTTGTAGATCTGTCAAATAACATTAGTTTCGTGCACTTTTAAGTTTCTTTCACTGATGAATTATTAGTCCTTTTTCCTTATAATTTTTTTATTAAAATCTTTGAAAATAGAACGAAGTGTTATAAGTCAAAATTAGTCATTACTAATATCAAAAAGATATTTAGCTACTATAAACAAATAACCGGGATAAAGTAGGGAGGGAAATATTACACCCAGAGACCTGAGGCCTTGAAAATAATTTTTTTTTTTAAATTAATTTTTGGATTAATTCTCGGAGGTTTCAAATTTACAGTTTAACAATATTTTAATTTCAAATTGAAATAATTATCCAAAATGACAAGAACATTTCGCTATTAAATATTCCAAAATTTCATATTAAAATCCTTGAGATGGTCAGTTTTTAATTTGATCATTTTGGATGTGAATATAAAGCAATTTCGAACTGCAAAGCTTACAGCCGTACAATTTCAAAAAATGGTATCATCTTACAGCAATAGAGTTGTTTATTATTTATTTTTATTTTCAATGTAATACCTTAAAATTTCCCGATTTTTAGTTGACGCTTCCAACTAATAAATCATTTTTAATTTAAATATATTTTTTTGAAAAAGTTTAAGAGTGAATAATAGTTCTAAAGGAAGATTTGACATACAAAAATAAAAGTTACGTTTAAAATAATAAAAAAAAATTAAACTATTTAATTGAAGTTCATACGTCAATAAATGCAAAAGTCTGTAATTTTAAATGGTTATAATAATTATATAATTCAATTCATTCTTTGATTTAAAGAAAATTCGCCTGATTAGCTTTAATTTAAAATTATAATTTCGTTATGTAACAAGAATTTGAAATTTTAGAATTTCAGAAGCTTTGAATTTGAAAGATTCAATTTAGTTTCCGATATTAAATTGTCAAATCTTAATCGCTTTGAATTTATAATTGTTCAATATTAAGAGTTTGCAAATTTAATTAATTAATTTTGAGCGCTTTTAGGTAGAAATAATACAATATTAATTCCTCTAAATTTTCAATGATCTAATCTTAAAATATTCAATTTCAAAAATTTCAAATTTCACATTGCCCTATTATCTAAATTTTTAATCTGAAATCATTCAATTTCGTGATAATTCGATACAAAAAAAATGAGCCTCCCGCAATCAAAACGGGACACGCTCGACATGCCTTGGTTTCAGTTAGCCTCTTGGTTATTCTCGCCCTAATAGGCAATGTCATTCCAAATATTTTTGTTCCTTGAAAAAAATTTCTAACTTTTTTAGTTTTCGAGATAATCACGAAATTGTTACTTTTTGACGAAATTGAAAATCATTATATTTTTGCGTTTCGCTCGCTCAAACCCCTTCAATAATAGGAATTTTGGAATTAAATTTGTAGGGAACATGCATATAACTGTTCCGAAAACGACAACAAAGATAACATTTTTGTTTCCCAAACATTTTTTATGAATTTATTCCCGACTCAAGTCGTAAATTACGCATTGACACTAACAAACGCATCGTTTCGCTGGAGAATTTCGAAAAAAGTGAAACTTATCCTTACCAAAAATTCGAGGAGGATTCATAGTTTTTTTTTGAAAAAAGTGTAGTTCTGACCTATGGTTTACGCATCCTTAATATAAAATCTCTGAACGATATTGTCGATTTCGCTTTTCAAAATAATCGATTTCATTGATATATGCGTGTGACACGAGGCGTCAGTTGGTTAGACGGCATCGGAAAATATTTAAAAAATATCACGATTGCTCGTTCTTTGATAGCTACACGTGTGCATCCGTGAGTCACCGTGAGTTAGACAGAAATGGAACGTTACACGTGTCTTCTTGAAGTGAATGATCCCAATGGAGCTACCTTGAGCTGCACTTGCTTGGATTTGAGTGATGTTCATTGGCTACGGTGCGCGTCTGTACTTCATTTTTAAATACGTACGCGAACTGGAACCAATGAGCGCCACATAGTTCAAGCATGCGCAAGTATTCTTGGATCACTGTTGGGAATAATAATCGAATCAAAATTCGAAGTCGATAATACGAATCAATGCTTCTCCTTTACCACCACCTTGCCACCCATACCGTTGCAATACAGGGCCTCTACTTGTTATTTATGATCGAATTCTCATTTCAATTTAAGCCTCTCTGCTTGTTATTTATGAACGTATTTTCATTTCCATTTCGGAAAGGACATTTTAAAACCTTCAAAGCATTTGAGCGAGCTATCTGGACCATTCAATGTATCTACCTGAGTGCCTTGGGAGAATTTCCCAGAGCTTCTCAGAGCCTTGAGAATCTTTAGCATTAGATCATTTTTGCCAATTTAATGTAAATCATTCGTATATCTACAAAAATCTATAAAATACTATTTTTTGCTATGAAAAGTTACGAAAATGTACTACAAAAACTTTACGAAAGTTAAGCTTTTACTCATTTTTCGTTATACGAAAGAAATACTCCGAGTTTGAAAAACATTGAAAATTATTGAAATTTTTCATACAAATTCCACAAAAATTTCATTCAAGTTTATAAAATTTTTGGTGAAAAAACAGAAAATATTTTAATGAGGATTTAAATAAAAAATAACTTTTTATGTTTTCATCCTACTTCTTTTGGATACATTTTTTAACTGCGAGCAGTTCACTCTTGAAATGCAAAATGTAATATCAACCTCAAAATCTCAATAAGTTACTACCGCATTTTATATCAGCAATGAAATTTCATAAAAAATTCCATGCATCACAGGAATAATACTTAATGTTAATGTTTATATTAAATGCAAATAATAACTAAAATATTAACTTATAACTAAAAATACACGAATGTTACACTAACTTTAAATTTCAACAAAATACGGGAATTTTTAAACAAATAATTCCATTTTTAACGAAAAAAGATAAAGTTTCAATAAAAAATATCAATTTTCAAAGAAAAATAGTATAAATTCAAAAGTATAGTTGAAGGTGTAACCAACAACGAGGATTTTACAGATTGGTTTAGAAAACCAACATGGTCTGGTCAATATCTAAATTATGACTCACATCATGAATTCAGTCAAAAGATTGGCTTAATAAAAGGACTAATTGATAGGGCTATAAAATTAAGTGATTTTAATTTAAGGAAAAACAATTTAAACT